>NC_056730.1:89687496-89812496 GCF_019279795.1 Protopterus annectens | reverse complement strand
TAGATGCAAAGGAATAGATAATACACATGGGAAAGGAAAAGGTTGGTTTGATCACAGATTTTGCCCATGGTGCACCAGTTGATCGATGTACTTGGTAGTCCTCAAGTAGTGGTGGTGCACATATGGAGTAATTACCTAGGGAAAGTAAGCAAAAGGCAGCTAATCTATGAAATCCTGAGATACTTTCTGAGGTGAAGTACATCTGGCCAGGGCCTCTGATGGTTTGGTCAGAGATGCTATGATAGTTGGCTTGACGGCAGGTGGAAAGCATTAGGGCTATCAAGAAAACAAGGAGGTATATTAGCAGGAAAGCTGCCAGATTGACACCTCACCTAGGTGTATGAGTTCTTTGGCATTAAGACCACAAATATGCTACATGGTTCATGTCAAACGGGGTACATTTATCCAACATGGCCCTGGAATTTTTTATTCTGCTTAACTGCTATTTTCTACAAGATTTCATGGGGAAACACTGCTCGGGGACCCTGGACATGGTGAGAACAGGCACATATGGGCAGGATGACTAGTGCCTCCCGCCCCTTCTTGGTGATACCTTACTTGGTTGGGTAAGCTGGTAAGATAGCTGCAGGTTTGGGAGAGCAGAGACATGCACGTCACAAAAATCCTTCTTGTCTGAATTTGCCAAGATGGGCAGGGACAGCCTGCCCTAGTAAGGTTGCACCAAAGTGAGCCTGGAGCACACCACCTGCTTGCTCATCAGCTGATGCCAAGGACAATTATATAAGGATAGCAAAAACTGCCAATGAAGGGGGAGGTATAATGGAACAGATCTAACAGATTTGTGGAGACAGATATGCGAGGTAGAAATGGGATGATACAACCACAAGCAATCCATTCCCAGTAGTTATATTTGTAAAATATGTTTGGGAGCAAGACCAGTTGATTGCCTGAAGACATTAACAATGTCTGTCAGTGGTTTTCTTGAGAAAATTCATACACACAAACTATTAATTTAAACTGCCTACATACTGAGGAACTGATGAACAAATATTGTTGGCTGCTGTAAATTGGTGTCCCGCTGTTTCTTGAAGGGTCTGGGGCTGGACAACTGCTAATTACAAAAATATCTGACAGAAGTGATCTACAGAAATATTTCCAGGAAAAGAGAAACAAAAATATTCCAAGGAAAAGAAAATCTGATCAAGGTTTAAGATAGTTATATACAGCCAGCATTGTTAAACCGTTATTCCATCCTGACAGAAGAGTAAAAAGGGAATGAAGAGAAAACTCAAGTAGTTGTTATTGAGCAAACGTTAAGGGTGTGTTAAACGTAGAGTATTTCCAAAGGCAGGGATGAATTGTTAAAGTTGGAGTAATGTTTTCTCACTCATTGCCCTAAAGCTCGTCAGAACTCAGCTTGCCAATGACTGATGCAGTACGCAGATGTTACTATTTATTACAGTTTTTAGCACATACACCCAATGAGCTGGTATGTGAAAGTATGATTTTTAGTATGGTTACAACATTGTCAAGTCCATATAAATATATAGGTCATACATCAATTGAAGATTTTCAGGTCATTCATGAAATGGGGATTTTCATTACAAGTGACAAACTGAAAACTGTTAGATGTTACAGTTTCATTTCTGTTTAGATGTACATTTGTATATATTGCTGAATATGCCTCATCCCAATAAAATGTTTAAGAATGTGACATAGTGGTCTTTGAAAACAGTTTTATATCTTCTATATTCAGAATGTGTAATACTCATTAGATAATGATCCTTCATTACATATACAACACTCATATTTTTTGGGGTGCATTAATTAGCCACGTGTTTTTCTCTCACAGAGATCCCTGTGGAAAAAGCTTTACAAACCCAAGAGATTCTGAAAATCACTCAGGTGCCTAAATTAGCATGGCCATCCTTGTTAACACAGCCAAAATGCAAGATTTCCTCATTACTTCCAATGGGAGACATCTCGTTTCAAGTAAGTACTGGGGAGTTTAGTGGATATGTTGTGATGGGGATTGTGTGAATATGTATATGTCTTTGACAGCATGCATGCATGTCTGCAGGATGTGAGTGGCCTCAGATGACTTTTTATGTGCTTGTGTGTTTTCATTTGTTGGTGTGGATGTGTCCATGTGATATGTGGGTTATGTACAGTGAATGCTATGTGAGTGGGGGACATTTGGGAGTGTGCATGTGTGTGCATGAGTGTGCGTGTGTGTGTGTGTGTGTGTGTGTGTGTGTGTGTGTGTGTGTGTGTGTGTGTGTGTGTGTGTGTGTTTGCATGTATGAGGGTGCCAGTCACACCTCTCGCGGGGATGTCCACGATCATGGAAAAATGTTTAAATATTTATTCTAATTCACTTAAAAAGTTACTAGTACAACATAATTTGAATCAGCATATTTCTAAACAATAAGAGGTATAAAACTCTAAAATCTGGCACTATGGAGTGATGAATCCTCATTGATTTACCTGCAAATTTACCTGAGTAAGAGAGACACAGCAATGATGTGAGGCAACATCAGGGATGTTCAGAAGATATATGTACAGTGGGAAGTTATGCAGCCTGTGTCAACAAGATGGATTTGCTGCTGGAGGACACAACTGCTGTAATGCATTTTTAGCATCAGTGGTAACACCACATAATTCAGAGACATACAGCTTAGGCTATAGTCAGGTAATCTTCATTGCAGCTAATCATGTCTCTGAATTGCACTTCCATGAAAATGTAAACTGTTCTCTTTGGCCACAACAATTTACGTCTACTGTGAGATTCTCTGTGAATCCCAGCAGACACTAAAGCTGACTTCACTGTGTGCTTCATTCAGTTTGAACATCTGAGCATACCTCTGGGTGCACTGTTGCTCAGAATAAGTATGTGAAAAGTGTTCAAATATTTTCAAGCTGTTCTTTTTGCCTTACACAGGTCTGCAATTTTCCCTTTAAACAGTGTATGTTTTCTGCCACATGTAGCCTCATCACTGCCTTTACATACACATACACAGAGATATATACACACACACACAAGCACACACACACACACACACACACACACACACACACACACACACACACACACACACACACACACACACACACACACACACACACACACACACACACACACACACACACACACACACACACCATATATATGAGTGTAAAGTACCTAAATACCTACTGGAAAAGCAAAATAGTGAGGTATACAGATGGTGGTCATACACAGAGAATACATTAATTAAAAATAAGTAAGAGAACTAGTAATAAGTATTAAATGTACATGCCAAAACCCAGCTGAATATAATTTGTGTAAAAAAGACAACAGAATAGTACATGAGAAGGTAGAGACATAAGAATTGCATGAGTCTATATTACTTCACCAAAAGTTATTTTCAGCGAACACCTCTTTGTCAACACATATTCAATGAAAGTCACTTCTGAAATTCGCTGAATTTTCCAAGGGCAATCAATTAGTTGGCTAACTATACAAATTTGCCCTTTTCCCCAATGTATATATATGTAGATAGGGGAGTGTGGGAGGTGATGCCCTCCATTTGGGTGGGTTTGATTTAGTTAGTTGTGGGTTCCATTGTGCTGTGGGGCAATTGTTTTATTGCCCATGAAAAATTCAATGAATCACGGAAGTGATTTACACTGAATATGTGAGGACGAAGAGGTGTTCGCTGAAAATAACTTTCAGCGAACTAATATAGATCCTAATTGTACACATTCAGTGATGGATGGAATAAGCACATTTCAGGAACACTGAAAAAAATTGCTGGTTAAAGCATTGACTTGGAAAGTAAACAAAGAGCTTCAGACAGCACAAAAGGTTTGACTCACACTGTATGTTTACAAGCTAACAAAAATCAGTGTCAAGACACTGGGAAATAATTTCGTAATGCTCCATAATTATATCAAATTTTGTTCATAGTTATTAATTATTCTGACAATGCATTTGAACTGTAGCACTTCTTGTTAGAAAAACTTCTTCTGGCAACAGCATATAGATGCTTAGAGCCAGGTTGCAGTCTAAACCGAGGTGCCTTTATTCTTTCTTGTTTTAATGTCATGAAACACACTGCAGAAGGAACAGGTAATTACCAGAAAACCCTGCCATCTTATGGCTAAACATATTATTACATCTAACTGAAATACATTATATACACACACATAGTTGATTATATGTATATATATATATATATATATATATATATATATATATATATATATATATATATATATATATGTATGTATATATGTGTGTGTGTCTAACACTTCTCTCTCTCTTTTCTCTCTCTCTCTCTCTTTTGAAAATGTGCATGTGTAAGTGAACTGCAAGTAGTCCTTAGTGTATGTCTATGTGAATTCAAACAGTGTGTATCTGATTAACTATTAAACTAAGTGGTTGCAATTAAAATTGCACTTTTTTCAAGTTAGATGTTCCAGAAAAAAAAAGAAAAATAACCTAAAAATTGAATCAGCTATAGATAAGAAAAGAGATCTGTACAGACTATGAGGAATGAAACAAAGAAATATTAATAAAGAAAAAAAAACTATTAGTCTTTAGGTATGATGTTATTTGGCATCATCTGAAATACAAATAAAACATTTCCAGTTACTGCAGAGTTTAAAGAACTGAATTTATATTCGTCTTTAAATGAATACATTTGTAAAAATAAATTGACGTTGAATGTAATTCCATATTATTTAAAGTTGTATAAATTACTTTAGTAAGCTGATTAATGAAAGCTGATTGCATACACAGTCATTAACTTGGCTGTGGATATAAATAAAATGAGTTAAGAAGTGCATTAGAAATAAAAGTGCACATAAGTGAGAATAAGGTAACTTCAACATGGTATTCAAAACTGATGAGGGAGCTGCCAGAGAAGCTGAAAACAAATAATGTCTACTAACTCAGAAGACAAAAGAAAAATTAAGTGCAATGCTGTGCATTTTAAAATGAGACATAGGGTACATAGGAGTGAAGAACCTTACAAGAGCTGCCAAAAGGCTGCATTCTAGTTCAAGGTTAACCAAGATCCGTTGTTTTTAATCTCATAAGACTTTTATATTTTATTTGGCAATATATGAAAAAAAAAGTAATGCAAAAAATAAATGAACACATAAGTCATAGACCACTAAAATGCTTTCATTTAATGTTCCCTCTCCACTCACCAAGAAATAGTTTCTGTTACGTTCTGCCACTGTGTTCTTCTCATCTCCATAGTTTCTAAATCCACTTTCAACTTTGTAAATATTCTCTGATGCATGTTCAGTCTCATGTCTTCTGCGTTTTCATTCTCTTTTCTTTGAGAGTTCCCAGTATCATTCAGATTTTCTTAACAATACTTTCCCCAGGAGTTTTTCTTCGTCTTTAAGAATTATAGAAGACAAAAAATGGATTTAACATACCCAACACTCCCCTTTCTTTATTTTTGCGTATTATGACCCTTTTATCTGGGTTCATCCTAGAATCTTACCAAAAGACTGAACACAATATTTAAACTCTGTTTTACTTTTTTCATTATAATAGCTACACATAGCTTTAGTAGCTAATCATACCCACTAACATCTCACTTTTATTTATCCTTTTTTCCATACGTGATGGTTTAAAGCAGTAGTTCATAATCTTTTTTGTACTTGTGGGACACACATATTAAGGCATAATACTAAATGTCATGATGATGAAAAATACAACAGAAAAATAACATTTTCGTTTATAAATCAGATTGTCAGTATGATATGATACATTTTATCTGGTAGGTATATTGATATCACCACAAGTTACTGCCAACATTTCTTTTACCAACATTTATAGCTAATTGTACATAGTTATGAACACCATAATGACGTTTGGCCTGAACTGGTTGTTAAATAGCCAGTATTCACCTTTTTTCTCCATCCATGATATTTTCTAAAGCAGGTCATAAGAGAAACAGGCTGATTTTGTTGGACATCTGGGTTCCTTACTGGAGGAGGTGTTTGAATATGGCTGGGCTTCTTAAAGCCACAGTATTTTACATTTTCTGTAGTACATATCAGAACATTTTCCAACCCACTGATTCATGTGTACCAGTGTCCTTGTTACTTTAGCTTCACAATCTTGCCATGACAGAGCCCTGAAACCTTCCCTTTGCAGATTGAGCAGTCATGGAGGAGATGTAAAAGGGAGAAGACATAAGAAGTAAAACAGAGGGAGCATGGGTGCTTTTCATTTTCGCTAGAACAATGTGATAACTGATCACAGTGAGGTGCATGTGCTAGTGTACAGACCCCTATTTACGGTGGTAGGTAGTGTGTGCGTCTTTAAATACAGCTTCAAATCACCCTGGCAGTTAGGAATACCCTAATTTCTGATTACACTTTATTTTGGAGGAAGGGGTGACAACAATTTCACATTAAATCGTAAGCAAGAATTAAAACTGACTTTAGCAAGGTGGCTCAAATTCTAAAGGGGTGTAATAACAGTCACATACTTCAAAAACATGAAAGTAAAATACACTGGTTTTCCAGGGGAGCAGATAAATCAAATATCTTTGCAATCACATCAAACCAAATTAAATGTCATTTGCTCCACCCTCACCAAAGGAAACATAATAAAAGAGAAATACATGAATATAAGCATAAAGTGTTAGCAGATTTTATTTCTAAGTACATGCACATTCTTCACATTCAATGACAGTAGTGCAAAGCACAAAACTCAGTATCTGTAGTTCAGCATACATTGACGGATTATCATTAAGTGAAGAAGCACATCTGTAAGTGTATGCATCTACTGCCCCAAAACAACGTCGATGCTGACAAAAAGAAGTGTTGTTTATGAATTTTGCTTCCCCAGATTGGGTTTACTGCTGTATGCTTTAACTAATCAAGTTACATTTAAGAGTGTTTATGAACAAGAAGTAATAAAACAACAATCATACAAAGTATATATTAGCAATTTAAACTGTTGGGACCAAACATACAGACAGACGTGGAGTAACAGATAATAAAACGCTGAATGTCACAGTGAATTGTTTGATATTTTTGGAAAGGGCTACTGCTGCAATACAGTACAAATAAAACTGAGTGATTGCTGCAGTAATCCACTCATCTTCCAAGTGATCAGACCTGTTTCATCTTATATATATTTCCATCTTTTCTTATGCCAGATGCATTATTTTATATCTACAACAGCACAGAAAGCAGTTCTTGTTTACACTGCTCTGTGACAGACATAAGCTTGTTTTCAAGACTAAAGGTCAGACTTGTACACTGTCATGCTAGAATGCTGCCAAGACTGTTTTCAGTGATTATTCAAGCCTTATAAGCACACAAGCATAATGAATGCATTAAAAATGTCTCTTTTGCTTGTGACACTTTATGGATGGAGCTACACCACCTGAGGCTACCCCAGCACTCAGGCAGGGAATCAATGCCTTATGGTACCTCTTTTCTAATTTATAGTTTAAAGACTTGCTAAATGATAGAGCTTGTTTTATTTAGCTCTTACAGACAATCATGGCTTCCAACCCCTAGTCTAAATACCCTCTTCTTCTTTTTTCTTATCTCATTAAATAGCACTGCAATTCTCTTTTAATAAGACTTGATAATAGTCTGTTTCATTTCATCAGCCCAACACCTGATATACACCTTGGTTTGTATATTTACAAGTCTGTAAAACCAGCATTTTCTAATGTGACCAGCACGATTTCTGCATTAAGTTTTTTCAACAAATTTGTTGTATGCTCGAGTGTTTCCAAAATAATTTCACAAAACTTCCCATTACTACGATATATAAATCTATGTGTAGTGGACTTTAAACTCCTGTGATTTAATTCCATAATCTCAAACAGTATATACGCTCTTATTTGTGCCTTTGCATTTAATTTCTTAAAAAAGATAACACTTCTGGATCACATTTTGGCATTTTCTGACTGGAGTTTTGGTTTGCAGCTGTACCATTGTGCTTAAGTAATACCTAAATCTCAGTTCTCCCATAGAAGAGCCAGGATCTTATTTCTTTTCAAAGCAAAGATCGTGTGAGAACCTCAGTGACCTGCACAAAAGTTTAGAAAGTGAACAAGGTGGCAGGGTGCTACCTGAATTTTTTTTTTAATCTATCAACGATTTGCAATGGTCAGTGAAGAACTGCTGGCATAACATTGTCTGCAAGATGTCTCATTAGGTCCTGTGCGGAAACACCTCACCGATCTCTAATAATACATACATTCCTTATTATGGTGACAGCTGACCTGTTCATCCACCTTGCTGAGGTATCATCCAGCTATGACAAGATCACATAGACCCCCTTACCTTCCAAACATGAATGCTGGGATTAAAGAGTGAGCCATTATTTGTAAGGGTGATGCAATCCCAGGCTGAGATAATTGCTCTATGTAGTAGCTTGTGGTTTCCTCGATTACTGCTACCTAGAGTGATACATAAATGCATCTATTCAACTCCAGTGCGCCCCCATCAAAGAACATCAATGTCATCACCATGGTCTGTTATATTACATAGTAGACCTTAACATTCTTCTCCCAGGATTTATCCCACTATATCACATAGCTGAGCATTTTTATTCAATTTTAGTATGTTTAGTTTTATATATATGTTCTTTTCCCCACTACCTGCTAATCAACAGCCCTTCAATAATCCAGCCATCCCACTGCATCACCTTTGGGTGAGAGCTGGTCATGGGGTGTTAACATCTAAGCAGCCAGAGTGGATTTTCTGCTTTAGCAGCAACTTACATGTCCCTAGCAGCAGCATGATAGTTGCACTAAACAAAATGGGCAACCTGTCATGTGTATATTCCTAACCATGTACAGATCCCAGCTGGAACAGGTACCTAACCATGTACAGATCCCAGCTGGAACAGGTAGTACAACCTGTCGTGTGTACATTCCTAACCATGTGCAGATCCCAGCTGGAACAGGTAGTACAACCTGTCATGTGCACATTCCTAACCATGTGCAGATCCCAGCTGGAACAGGTAGTACAACCTGTCATGTGTACATTCCTAACCATGTGCAGATCCCAGCTGGAACAGGTAGTACAACCTGTCATGTGTACATTCCTAACCATGTACAGATCCCAGCTGGAACAGGTAGTACAACCTGTCATGTGTACATTCCTAACCATGTACAGATCCCAGCTGGAACAGGTAGTACAACCTGTCATGTGTGCATTCCTAACCATGTGCAGATCTCAGCTGGAACAGGTAGTACAACCTGTCATGTGCACATTCCTAACCATGTGCAGATCCCAGCTGGAACAGGTAGTACAACTTGTCATGTGCACATTCCTAACCATGTGCAGATCCCAGCTGGAACAGGTAGTACAACCTGTCATGTGCACATTCCTAACCATGTGCAGATCCCAGCTGGAACAGGTAGTACAACCTGTCATGTGCACATTCCTAACCATGTACAGATCCCAGCTGGAACAGGTAGTACAACCTGTCATGTGTACATTCCTAACCATGTGCAGATCCCAGCTGGAACAGGTAGTACAACCTGTCATGTGTACATTCCTAACCATGTGCAGATCCCAGCTGGAACAGGTAGTACAACCTGTCATGTGCACATTCCTAACCATGTGCAGATCCCAGCTGGAACAGGTAGTACAACTTGTCATGTGCACATTCCTAACCATGTACAGATCCCAGCTGGAACAGGTAGTACAACCTGTCATGTGTACATTCCTAACCATGTGCAGATCCCAGCTGGAATAGGTAGTACAACCTGTCATGTGTACATTCCTAACCATGTGCAGATCCCAGCTGGAACAGGTAGTACAACCTGTCATGTGTACATTCCTAACCATGTGCAGATCCCAGCTGGAACAGGTAGTACAACCTGTCATGTGCACATTCCTAACCATATGCAGATCCCAGCTGGAACAGGTAGTACAACCTGTCATGTGCACATTCCTAACCATGTGCAGATCCCAGCTGGAACAGGTAGTACATTCTGCCATGTGTACATTCCTAACCATGTACAGATCCCAGCTGGAACAGGTAGCACAACCTGTCATGTGAAAATTCCTAACCATGTGCAGATCCCAGCTGGAATAGGTAGTACAATCTGTCATGTGCACATTCCTAACCATGTGCAGATCCCAGCTGGAACAGGTAGTGCAATCTGTCATGTGTACATTCCTGACCATGTGCAGATCCCAGCTGGAACAGGTAGTGCAACCTGTCATGTGTACATTCCTGACCATGTGCAGATCCCAGCTGGAACAGGTAGTGCAACCTGTCGTGTACATTCCTAACCATGTGCAGATCCCAGCTAGAACGGGTAGCACAACCATATGTATATGACCTTTATTGCTATCTAATGTGTCTCTGAGTAGCAGCAGTAAAGCAGACTGGGCTGAGTTCCCTTTCTCAGGATGAGCTTTCCAGTGTCAGAATCTAACTCCTACCACTGATTCTAATAAAGACGTTTTGTTCTTTGCAGGTTTTTGTGTTCCAGTTTGCCATTTTTTACATGTTCCTCAGTTATTGCTTTGCGCTAACTCCTGCCATCCTTGACTACCTCCTCTTCTTCTTCTTCTTCTTTCGGCTTTTTCCCGGTTAGGGGTCGCCACAGCGGATCACCTTGTCCGCACATTGAATGGCAGTGGAGTTTTACGGTGTCGAGTTGCCAGCCCGGCGCCCAACCTTCCACAGAAGGCACACTCACACGCACACCTAGGGCCAATTTAGAGTGTCCAATCCACCTGCAGCATGTCTTTGGGATGTGGGAGGAAACCGGAGCACCCGGAGGAAACCCACGCGATCACAGGGAGGACATGCAGACTCCGCACAGAAGGCACCCGAGCCGAGGATCGAACCGGTGAACCTCTTGCTGTGAGGCGGCAATGCTAACCACTGCACCACCGTGGCTGCCCCATCCTTGACTACCTCCTCTAATACCTGGAATCTACCTGTCCCTTGTCATCTGTTATGCTTTGATGTTCTGATATCCACATGGCTACGATATTTGGGGCCAATTATCACTGTCAGCACTTCAGTGATGTAAAATGCCTATGTGTGCCACAATGTTATGCATTTAGTTGTTTATTTTTTGCTTTGTCAACTGTGAAAAGTCTAACTAGCCAAAAGACATTACTTATAGAGGCCTGGAGAGAAATGCTCCACAAAGAACTGTAAAGCATTAACCGTAACAGGAAAACAATAAACATAATAAGAACAACAGAACAGAAGAGTACAGTAAGAGCAATAATGGACATTAATATACAGCTATGTGGTGTATGATAATAATGGCCATTGGTCACATGAGGAGTAATGAATGGGCCGACGTACATTATGAAAAATAAGTAACAATGTATACACCTCTCAAACTCTCAGCATTCAAAATCATAGAAGAGAGAGCCATCTAAAAATCACAGCACTCAGAATTTTAATATGCATAAATTCACTCTCCTAGAGGATGGGACATAACTGTTGCCTTCTTGATAGATACAACCCATAAAATTTGGACCCTTGTTATGTTAGTAGATTCACATATCAATATAGCTGTACTAGAAATACATACCCTTACTAACTGTAAAAAATATGAATGCCTGTTTTCTTGGCTTCTTATAGTTTAGTTAGCAGAATTAGTGTCAGTTTTGCATTAGTCCAAGACATGACTGTGGAACTTCCACTGATAACACTTATGTGTAACACTTAAAAGCATAGAAGATAGCTCAACCTGTTAAAGAACCAGAGAAACAAGCATTTCTAACCAGACCACCCATAATCTAAAATTTACTTTCGCGTCTAGGCCATTTTATTGTAATTTTTCATTTTCTCATTGTCACCTGACCAAAATACTGCCTATAAATTCTTCAGTTTTATTTAGAAAATGCTTTGTATTTTTTCCACAGCCCTGTGGCCTTCTTGGTTATCATAACATTACAAAAGCTTTGCAATGCATAATTATACACAAACACATACACACACACATACACACACACACACACACACACACACACACACACACACACACACACACACAAAAAACAACCAGGGACAAAGACCTAAACCTGGGCAGATTTTAAATATTGTTCTTATTTACTTAGAAAATTCCTACTATAACAGGTTCTGCACCGGCATGCCAATCCTGAAGGGTTTGAAGTCTAAATCTCACATGTTATTTTTAGTCACTATGTTCCACATAAATTTGCCAGAAAACCACATATTTTATGAGGAAAGATCAAAACTGTGTGGCAAAATTGAAGAAAGTTGAGAGCTATGTACTCTGGATGCAAACACACACACACACACACACACACACACACACACACACACACAGATGCAGCCATCAATTTCAGCCATTTGTATGATTTTCTGCTCGTCAAACATCTGCTAGAGATCAAATGAATGAAGAAATACATAAATAATGGCCCAGAAATGTGTTTCATCTTCATTCATAGCAACCTATTGGAATATCTTTCAGCCCTTTTAACTTATTAGCTCAGGAATCATGGACAAAAGAGCTAATAAATCAGGAGCAGGTTTTAAACATTGTTCTTAAATATTTAGAATATTACTAGAATATCAAGCTTTATACTGTGGTGGTGGTGCTGCGGTAGCTTTGACGCCTCACAGTAAGATGTTGTCCTGTTTGATTCTCAGCTAGAGCGTCTTCTGTGTGGAGACATGCATGAATGGGCATACCTTCTTTGAAGGTTGTGCATCAAGGCCGGCAAGTCGGCACTGCCAATCATTAGTGGACCGGAGTTCCGCTGTGCGACCCCTAAGCCGAAAGCCGAAAGAAACAACTAGAATAGCAAGCTTTGCATTTGCAACCATTTTTGAATGGCTAAGAATTCTGAAACTCACATCTTTCATTATTGAATGACTGCAATCCATACCAATTTGCCAGAAAAATACTGAATGTATAAAGAACAGACTAAAATACCTCTCAGCTTCTACTCTCAAAAAAACTATGGAGATAAATGGGTGCTTGGACAACATCTCCAGAAAGGGATAATCTTTAAATTTTACTGTAGTTCTCTTAAAAGTTAAAAGAACAATGGCTGTTGAATCAAAATACATTGTCTGTTCAAAAAGTATGAAAATCTCTTGACTGGCGTGCTGACTGATTGCAATCATCAGTGATTTACCAGAAAATGAAATATTTCATGAAGATCTTGACAAAATATGATCCGAAATCAGGGATGTCCTGCAAAACTGGGGACTGTTGAGTGGCAGAGTTATGCCCTCTGCCCAAGAGGGCGTGCACACACACACACACACACACACACACACACACACACACACACACACACACACACACACACACACACACACACACAAAATGCCCAAACTTGTACTTAATGCATATACCCCAAATGCATTGCATAGTTTCTTACTAGATCCACACTAAAACAAATATAACAATGTCTTCAGTATTATGTGCTACCACATTTTTCAGAACCACAATAATGGAGACTGGAATTCAAGAGACAGGTTGCCCATATCTAGCATAAGGACCACAAAAGACTGTCTTATCCAATTTTCTGACATTTACACTGCCTTTACTCGACAAATATTGCCTTTTCTTATACAACACTTTATTTTGGCCAGACAAATAACAATAAAAGCAAATATTTAGTTTGCTTCGATAAGTTAGGCTCCTAGCTGCAAATTTTGGCTTGCTACTTATAACTTCTACATCAGTTTTCCCAGACTTTAGACATTTTTGTACCATTTATGAATGAGAACTGTGAAGTGTACAATATTCCTCTGAATGCTGCTGTGACATATTTGCACACTGACAGCGCTTGTGCTGGCATATTTTATTCCTTGTGAATGATCTCTTGTTTGAGAGAGAAAGGGGCATGTGTCATAGCTATGTTGAATGAGCCATAAATAAACTGTATACATCATGCATCACTCATGAACCTAATGTAAGGTCATTGAGTAACTATTGGTTTTCAGTTCAAGATCATACACTTATAAAGTGGATAAGGAAAGTCGATAAATCCTATCGCTACTTACCGGTCATCCAATATATTCCATGCAAAGAAAACAGCAAGTGTAAGGCTATCTAGATACCTTCTTCCTCACAGCCTTCAAAATCTCAGTGGTAATTATTTTTTTCTGTTAACACTAACTAACCCTATTCTGCAATGGAAGGAGACTCTGCAGTCAGCTCCAACACATTTTTTAATGAAAAACAGAAAATTCACCTAGTACCATGACATAAAAGAATATATCCCTGACTACAGTCAGGCAACTTATAATACATGGCATGGGTGATAGGGAGCTGAGGGGGGTTGAGTGGCTGACATCAGCTATTCCATCCTGAGGGGACTGGAGAAGGAGGGGCCATGGATGCTAGAAGGTGAAAGATGCTTGGCTACCTCAAGTGGTTGAAATGGTCAGGGTGTTAGACATGTGTCAGACAGTCATCGTGAGTATGCAAGCCACCTACTGTGGAAAGTGTACATAGGATAGGCAGAGACTTCTGGAAGGCCAGCATCGTACTTGCAGTTGAAAGCCTGACTCTGGTTGATAGTCATTTATAGATGGGACCTGTTGGGTCACGAGGGTCTTGCACATTGAAGAAGGCCTAGCTCCTAATAATGGATGGTATGAATGAACAAGTGTGTAGCTGTTACCAGAAAAATTGTAATCACAGGATTTTGACGAGAAAGCTAGAAAGATGGAGAACATGAAGGAAAGAAATATATATTTTTTTAGACTTTTCACCTCACAGCAAAGGTTTCTGCAGTTTGACCATAGGTGTGAATATGAGTCTGTCTGGTATGTGAATATGAATCTGTCTGGTATATGAATGTGAGTCTGTGTGGTATGTGAATGTGAATCTGTGTGGTATGTGAATGCGAGTCTGTGTGGTATGTGAATATGAGTCTGTCTGGTATGTAAATATGAGTCTGTGTGGTACGTGAATGTGAGTCTGTGTGGTATGTGAATGTGAGTCTGTGTGGTATGTGAATGTGAGTCTATGTGGTATGTGAATATGAGTCTGTGTGGTATGTGAATGTGAGTCTGTGGGGTATGTGAATGTGAGTTTGTATGGTATGTGAATGTGAGTCTGTGTGGTATGTGAATGTGAGTCTATGTGGTATGTGAATATGAGTCTGTGTGGTATGTGAATATGAGTCTGTGGGGTATGTGAATATAAGTCTGTTTGGTATGCGAATATGAGTCTGTGTGGTATGTGAATATGAGTATGTCTGGTATGTGAATATTAGTCTGTGTGGTATGTGAATGTGAGTCTGTGTGGTATGTGAATGAGAGTCTGTGTGGTATGTGAATGTGAATCTGTGTGGTATGTGAATGTGAGTCTGCGTGGTATGTGAATATGAGTCTGTGTGGTATGTGAATATGAGTCTGTCTGGTATGTGAATATGAGTTTGTGTGGTATGTGAATGTGAATCTGTGTGGTATGTGAATATGAGTCTGTGTGGTATGTGAATGTGAGTCTGTTTGCCATGGCATGTGAATATTAGTCTGTGTGGTATGTGAATGTGAGTCTGTGTGGTATGTGAATGTGAATCTGTGTGGTATGTGAATGTGAGTCTGTGTGGTATGTGAATGTGAGTCTGTGTGGTATGTGAATATGAGTCTGTCTGGTATGTAAATATGAGTCTGTGTGGTATGTGAATATGAGTCTGTCTGGTATGTGAATGTGAGTCTGCGTGGTATGTGAATATGAGTCCGTGTAGTATGTGAATGTGAGTCTGTGTGGTATGTGAATATGAGTCTGTGTGGTATGTGAATGTGAGTCTGTTTGGCATGGCATGTGAATATTAGTCTGTGTGGTATGTGAATGTGAGTCTGTGTGGTATGTGAATGTGAGTCTGTGTGGTATGTGAATGTGAGTTTGTATGGTATGTGAATGTGAGTCTGTGTGGTATGTGAATGTGAGTCTATGCGGTCTGTGAATATGAGTCTGTGTGGTATGTGAATATGAGTCTGTGGGGTATGTGAATATGAGTCTGTCTGGTATGTGAATATGAGTTTGTGTGGTATGTGAATGTGAGTCTGTGTGGTATGTGAATGTGAGTCTGTGTGGTATTGAAGAACAACTGTGGCAGGGCTATCCAATCCACAGTGAGAACACTGGCTCTATATGACTGTCACTGTTGATATGACACCCCAAATTCATGTGCAAAAATGGAAAAAACAGGGCTATGGATAGATGGACGGATGGAAGACAAATATCCATAATGCCATCAAAACACATTCCAAGTTCATGTTTTCACTAAACTATCTGTGGACCACTATCATCTGAAATGTCATTGAATTAGCATGACTGATTATAACTATATAAAACAATCACTTAGCTAAAATAGGTAACATAGCTTTTGGACCATTACTGTCAGTACATTTTCATAAAGTGTGCCAAAACGTAACAGTTTGTGTAGGGAATTTTCAGTATATCCTATATGGATTAATGCAGCCTAAATTGCAAAGATACAACTCAGGTCCAAAACATACGGCAGGATTCAGGAAGGCTTACACGGAGTTTAAGAGTAGTGTAAGCCTCCGTGTAAGCCTCCCGATCCAGGAACAGCCCAAACCTCCGTGTAAGAGACAGCTAAAACGTCTCTTACACGGACTGGAAATGCTCAATACCTCATTTGCAGCTCAAAGATATGCAAATGAGGTATTTGAGCGATCCAGTCCGTAACGATTTAGTTGCAGTAGCGTGTTAACTTACAGAAATGTACTCAGCTGACAACTGAGTACATTTCTGCAAAATTAAAAACGGAGCTATGTCAGCTCCAAATAAAGGGTGCATATGTGTCATTAAGCATGCCAATGGCCAAATATGTGGCCATTGGCATGAAAAAGTGTTGCAAAAATAAGTTATATAACTTTTTTTTCGTGGGATTTTGATGTTTAACTGCAGCGCACACCCGCGCAAACAGGGTGCGCTGCTCAAAAGTGAAAACCGAAGCTTATAAGCCCACAATTATGGGATTTATGTATTACATGGAATGACAATGCAGGGACTAGCAGACCAAAAACAATATGGCCTCCGTGTAGTGGTTGTCAAGGGGGGGAAGCTCCGTGTAAGACATGTAACTAAGCATTACTAGGCAATCCTATGTAAATGAGGGTTACAATACTGAATCACACTGCCACATAGGTAATGAGCACTTTCTGAGTAGTGTAAGAGTTATAGAAGGGGGAGGAATAGAGTAAGAGGTAGGTGACATCACGGGGGGGGGAATGATAGAAATAAATGTATCACATTGGAGGGCAGTGTAACGTGACAGATGACAGACAGACATCAGGGAGAGAGGTGTGTCCCAACAGAACACTAGGAAAGTCAAGAAATAGAGGGTGCACACTATCCCTACACTCAAACTTTCTTGATATACGTGCATGCGCACGTGTGCACGCGTGTAAGGCAGGTTCAACATGTGGGAGCGTGTTGCAAACCGTTTACAATGGTTTGCGCGGGCGTGCACGTGTGGAAGGTAATGTAAACTGCAAGAAAGGAGTAAGCTATCAGGATTGAAAACTGAAAAAAGCTGAACTCAGAGCAGAAATGCTAGGGGCTGCCATAGCTGTTATAATCAGGCATAGGCGAATTGCTGAGGGTGGTGACAATGCAGATGCTGACAGACAACCCAGAGTGAGGAGAAGGAGGAGAGTATACAGGCCCAGGGTCACCTACCATGGGTTACATGAGCTGGAGATAGTAGAGCACTACAGAGTGGACAGAGACCTTCTGCAGCAAATTGTTGAGCTGTGCAAGCCACGTCTCACACACAGAACCAACAGAGGGGAACCCATCCCAGTGGAAACCAAGGTATGTGTTGGCCTAAGAATACTAGCAACAGGTACCTTCCAGAGACCAACTGGTGATATGATGGGGATATCACAGGCATCAGCCTCCAGGGTACTGCACCAGTTCCTGGATGCCATGTCAGCACATGTCGGTGATCATGTATATTTCCCCAATGCCCGTGAGGTATTGGCCAGCTATATGCGTCTCTTCCAGCAAATAGCGGGATACCCTGAGGTACTGGGTGCAATAGACTGCACGCACATACGCATCAAAGCACCAGCCAGTGAGCGGGGTAGAGCCTATATTAACCGCAAGGGATTCCCCTCCATCAACTGCCAGGTCGTGTGTGATGCCCAGGGCTTAATAATGAATGTGTGTGCTGGCTACCCTGGGAGCTACCACGATTCCCACATCTGGCATCTGACGCAGCTGTACCAATCATTTGCCAGTGGGGACTTCCCACACGGACACCCAGTGGGGGATGCAGGTTATGCACTTGAGCAGTGGCTGATGACACCCACCAGAAATGCACACACACCCGAACAGGAACGCCATAATGAGGCACACGCACAAACACGTAATGTCATAGAGCGTGTGTTTGGGCTGCTCAAGTCACGGTTCCGGTGTCTGGACACATCTGATGGAGCCTTGCAGTACACACCAACTACATGTACCCAAATGATCATGATATGTGCTATGCTACATAATATGATCCTGCGGAAACAGCTGCAGCAGGACCAGCATAGGGCTGGGCCAAACATACCCCCACCATTGCCAAGGCCACCACAGGCAGAGGGTGACTCGGAGGAGGAATAACCTGACCTTGCCCCAGTAGGCAGAAGAAGGCGTGCCCAGTATGCCCTGGCCTTGGCAAAGAGGCAACGCATAGCACATACACTGGCTCAGTAGGATCACTGGGACTGATACCCCCCCTCTGACTCACTCATATAGTAACAGGGATGCCTAACATGACACAACCTGCTTCCAAACATGTACAGGGAGTGTAGTATGTGCATCCGACAGAGGCAGCCCTGCAGCACCACCTGAGGCATGAATGCCATGTGTTAAGTAATGTAACACCATGTACCATATGCACACCTGAGGACCCTGACTAACATCCACCCTCACCAATCATAAACCACAAAAACACAAACCCACCTTCATAGGTACCACAAGGGATAGGAACCTAGATGTAATGCTACCCAATGCCAGAAGTATAAACAGCAAGATGCGTGCAGTGTAAACGCACACAGTATAGAGAATGTAGATATCAGTGCTGTAATAGAAAACTGGGTCAAAGCCCACATCAGCACCCTAACACTACCAGGTCACACCTCATACAGTGATGTACATGTGCAAAAACATGGAACAAGCTACAAAACGAGGGTGACTAGCAATAAATGTCATGGATAACCACACCCCCATGTTGGTACCACAACAAGAAGCAACATGGATTAGCCATGGTCAAATACCAATGGCTAAAACTGCCTACTACTATATAGCTTGCTGCAGACCACTGTCCTAATAGCAGGAACCGCACCAGGCCTATGTTCATAGGTTCATAGGTTCATACTAGGCTATCTGCCCTAGGGCATTTATAAGCCTAGCCCAGAGTTTTGTGGCTTCCGCCACCCCTGTAGTTTGAAGGATAATATGCCCATTATTTTGCTGTGCCTCTGTCAAGCAGTGACACTGAGGTTATCCCTGGGGTATACCTGCGATCTCCCATCCATTGGTCAAGATTTCTCTTGAACAAAGCCAGCGAGGTGCTCTGCCTCACATGTACCGGGATGTTGTTCCACAGCATAGGGAGTCTCTGGGTGATGAATCTGTCCCTCCAGCACGTCCTATTAATAGCCGTGTTGAGGTTTAAGTCTCTTGCCCTTGTAGTTCTGATGGATTTAGAGGTTTTGAGGTGAAGCATGTTCATTAATTCTGGTTGGACATGGCCTTGTATGTCAGGCACAGGTCACCTCTGAGCAGACGGTGGCGACTGAATAGAGCTGGAGTTCCTTCAGTCGGGCAGCATAAGACATATTTTGAGACCCTTTATCCTTCTGGTGAGGAATTTTTGGGGCCTTTCCAATTGCTGCAGGTGTCGGGTCAGATACATTCCGAATGGGGCATTGTACTCAATCATTGGTCTGATGAGTGATGAGTACAGGGGAACAATGACCTCCCTTGATCTAGATGTGAATCCCTGCATGATCAGGTGGGCAATGTAGAAGGTCTTCCTAACTACTTTGGCAACGTGAGTGTCAAACTAAAGGTTACTGTCAACCTGGGTGCCCAGATCCCTGATAACCTCTTCTGTGCTTAGAGGATTGCCACCTATATGGTAACTGGGGTAACCTTGTTTTTCCTGAAGGGTATGACTATGCATTTTTTAGCGTTTAACGTTAGGCCATGGCTCTGGCACCAGTTATCCATTTCTATGAGACCCTTCTGAAGGATGTCTGTGTCAGATGGGTTTTCAACTATGGTTCCCAGTTTGCAGTCATCTGCAAACTTTGTCAGCCATAATCCTCCTGTGTTTGCTTGTACTTCTGAAAAGTAGATGCCGAACAAAAGTGGGCCCAGGACTGAGCCCTGTGGGACACCACTTGTGACAGGCTTGGAGTCTGACATGGTGCCAGCAACTCTGACCCTGTGGGTTCTGTCACTTAGCCAGTTTGCAACCCATCTTGTGACGTATGGGTTTACATTTAAGCTGTTGAGTTTTTCAATGATACCCGAGTGGGGTATTGTGTCGAAAGCCTTTGCAAGGTCAAGGTAGGCTGTGTGGACTGCCTTGCCCTTGTCAATGGCCTTGGTGACTGTTTCGAAAAAGTCAACCAAGTTTAAAAGGCATGATCTGCCCTTGACAAAGCCAAACTGGGTTGGATCCAAAGTCTGCAAGTCCCTATGTCTTTATTTATGAGTTCCATTATGATCCTCTCCATAGCTTTGCAGATCAGGCTTGTCAAGCTGATGGGACGGTAGTTTCCGGGGTCGGTGGAGGCACCTCCTTTGTGAAGTGGGACCACGTTGCGTACATATGCCACCACTCCTTGGGTACATATCCTGAGGTGAGGCTAAGATTAAACAGCTGCCCTAACTGCGGGTTTAATTCCTCATTGAGTTTGTGGAGCACACAACCGGGGACACCATCTGGTCCCATGGATGCTGTGTTTTTCGCCTTGGATAGAGCAGTTCTCACCTGAGCATTTGAGATGTTTGGGGGGGCTACAATCCCCTGGTATAGATATCCCTCCTTTTGTGGGGAGGGAGAAATCTGCACTGAACCTGTCAGCCAGTATGTTGGCAATGTCTGTAGGTTCAGTGATTTTTACATCATTTTGAACTAATTCTGAGCATATCTGGGAGTTTCCTCCCAGGTTTCTAACATAGCTAAAAAAGGCCTTATGATTGTCTTTTGAGTCCTTAGCGATTTTTCTCTCAGAATTTGCCTTGGATGATTTTATGAGAGATCTCAGTTTTGTACTTATAATGAGCAGGGGTGTCTTCCCTTCTACGGATTTTGCTCTATCTTGTAGTAGCTCCTTCCTTTTGTTGTAGAGCTTGTTTATGGCTGGGGTCCACCAGACTGGACGCTTACATTTGTTACAAAGAGTCTTTGTTTTGTTTGGGATTGCCTGATCCATGCAGTCCTGGAGGTGCTGGTAGAAGGCATTTGTAAGTGATTCAGCGGCTTGGGTAATGGTTTCCGCTGGCTTGGGGGCCTTGAAAGAGACCACACCAGTCTTTAGAAGTGTGAAGTCGGCTTTTGAGAAGTTCTTCACTGTGGTCTTTTTATCTGGGGGGGGGGTGGGATGTGGACTTCCAGTGAGATTAGTTTATGATCTGATCTCACCAATGATGGGTATACTTCTGGTGTTGAACATTGTGACACCATGTTCGTGATGTTGAGATCTAGTATGTTGTCTCCTCTTGTGGGGATGGTGACTAGTTGTTCCATGGCATTTGAGTTTATGAACTCTAGGAACCTTTGGGCTAGAGTGTTGGGGCTTGAGTAGTGATCCCAGTCTATATTTGGATAGTTGAAATCACCCAGTATGATGGTGATTGGAGATACATTTATCCCCTCCAGTGTTTTCAGGAAAGCTGTGTGAGGTTCCTGAGTTTGAGAGGGTGGCCTGTAACATGCTACAAACTGCAGAGCAGTCTTGCCTACGGTTAATTGCACCTGGATGGTCTCCGATGCATCGTGCATTGCCACCAACCTTGAGGTGAGGGTGTCCTTGATGAATATGGACACCCATCCTCCTTTCTTGGTGTTGTCCGGATTTTGGGGCCAGAACGCATGATATGAGGTAACACCTGATAGTGCCGGTGTGCTGTCAGGAGCCTTGAACCAGATTTCAGTCACAGCACAGACATCGATGTTCTCCATACTGAGAAGGGCTTTGAGTGCGTGCATCTTGAGGTTGAGACTTCTGGCATTGAGCAGCATTACCCTTAGTTTTTTTTCCTTTTTTGTGTTCTAGGGTGGTAGGTTTAGAATCTGAGCCTTGCCTAAAAAAGGCACAATGGGGGTGGCAAGAGCCTTAGCCAAAATCCGGAAGCCCAGGGGTGACAGGTGCAAGCCGTCCCTTGCGAATTAGCGTGGCTTGTCCAGCATGTCATCCCAGGCAGACAGACATTGGATCCCCTTTGACTGACACCATAGTTTAAGCCAATTATTACAGCTGATCATCTTGTCTCTGTATTGTGGCATCATTCTTGGTGAAGAAAGGATACTGCTCAAGGTCAGGGTCATACCTGCCTGGGCTACATAATCAGAGAGCTCCTCTATGTCTCTTTTCATGTAGTCCAGGGAGGTACGTCTCAAGTCGTTCACACCAGCATGGACAATGACTGAGTCATACTTGCACTTGCAGTTGAGTGACCTGAGTGCTTGCATTATGTGGTGGATTCCAGTGCCCGATAGGCAGCTTACTGTGACCTTCCCCTTACTCAATCTGGTGAGCGGGATGTCAGTGTGTCTGACTATGGAGTCACCTATGACGAGTGTGTCTGGCATTGTGTTTGGCCTTAAGGGCTGTGACTGTTTGGCACACTGACTCTGTGGTCTATGTGTTGCATGTGCTGTGCCCTGTGGAGGCAGTTGTTTGGGTGTCTGCTTTGGTGGCCTCTTCTGTTTTGGTAGATTTCTGATCAGAGCCTCCGAGTATGTCTTTGTGTGTTTATGTGTATGATTTGAAGTTGTGATAGTGCTATGTGAGACTGGGTTTGTGGTGTGTGTGGTTACCTTCTCCTCTTCTCTGGTCTTGCCAGTCCTATGTTGAGAGAGCTCAGCCTCCAGTTTGGCTATATAGTTGCATCTCTCG
The DNA here is from genome assembly GCF_019279795.1 of Protopterus annectens. NCBI lineage: Eukaryota > Metazoa > Chordata > Ceratodontiformes > Protopteridae > Protopterus > Protopterus annectens. The sequence continues at coordinate 89,789,431 of NC_056730.1, read as the reverse complement.
CATGTATTTGTGTTTTGTGGGAGAAGGAGAGGGTTGTCTGTGTACATGAGGCAATTGTAACATTGCCTCAATATTCCCAGGTTCACCAGCTGAGCAGGAGAGGACACTAGCAACTGATCCCTTGACATGCTAGAAGGAATAGACAAAAAATGTTGGAATACAGGAAGATATCAAGCCCCCCAAACCACATTATATTGCTTGACTGACAATACCTACACATACACCATAGTTTCATAGTTTACTACTAGGCTATCTGCCCTAGTGCATTTATAAGCCTAGCCATAGTGATGTGGCTATTGCCACCCCTTATAGTGGTAATAAATGTACAGAATAGATTCCGAATATTGTGCCTCTGACTTAGTAGTGACACATTATGACCCCGTTACGTAATTGAATAACTTGACTGTGCCTCTGTCTAGTAGTGACACAGGGAGGACCCCTAGGGTAAACCTACAATCTCACATCCAGTTGTCCAGATTTCTCTTGAAGAGAGTCAGTGAGGGACTCTGTCTAACATGAACTGGGATACTCTGCTAGAGTGTGAGAAGCCTCTGAGTTATGACTCTGTCCCTCCAGCATGTCCTATACATGTATGTGCTGAGGTTCAAATCTTTAGCTCTCATGGTTCTGGTGGATTTGGATTGCTTGCAGTGGAGCATGTCCACCAAATCCTGATTGGACATGGTCTTGTATGTCAGGCATAGGTCACCTGTAAGTATGCGGTATTCTACTGAATAAAGCTGGATTTCCTTTAGTCTGGAAGCATATGACGTGTTGTAGACCCCTGATCTTCTTGGTAAGGTACTTTTGGGGTCTCTCCAGCTGTTGCAAGTGCTGGGTGAGGTACATACCAAATGGGGCTTTGTATTCAATCATGGGCCTGATAAGGGAGAAGTATAGTGGTACAATGACCTCCTTTGATCTGGATGGAAAACCATTCATGATAAAGTGGGCAAGATAGAAAGTCTTTCTAACCACTTTGGCAACATGGGTGTCAAACGAGACGTCACTATCTACATGTGTCCCCAGGTGTCTGATTTGTTTTCTGTGCTCAGTGGGTTGCTGTCTATGTATTGATTTGTGGGTACTTTGTTCCTCCCAAAGGGGATGACTACACATCAGTTGCATTCAGTTTCAGGCCATGATTCCGGCACCAGCTATCTGTCTTTGTGATGGCATTCTGTAGGATGTGTGTGCCGGCTGATGTAGTCACTATGGTGCCTAGGTTGCAGTCATCTGCAAACTTTGTCAGCCACAACCCTCCTATGTTTGCTTTCACATCTGAAAAGTAAATGCCAAATAAGAGGGGTCCCAGGACAGATTCTTGTGGGACACCACTTGTGACTGGCTTTGAATCTGTCAAGGCATCTGCAATGTCGACTTTATGGGTCCTGTTTCTTAGCCATTTTGCAACCTATCCTGTGACATATGGTGTTATATTTCAGCTGTTGAGCTTGTCTATGATGCCTGAGTGGGGTATTGTGTCAAAGGCCTTAGCCAAGCGCAGGTAGGCTGTGTGGACCGCGTAGCCCTCATCAATGGCCCTACTGACAGTTTCAAAATAGTCAACTAGGTGCAAAAGGCAGGATCTGCCCTGTACAAAGCTGAACTGGGTGGGATCAAGGGTGTGTAGGTCACCAATGTCTCTGTTTAAGAGCTCCATAATGACTCTTCCCATAGCTTTGCAGACAAGGCTGGTTAAGCTTGTGTGGTGGTAGTTGCCAGGGTCTGTGGAGGCATCTCCTTTGTGGAGTGGGACCACTGTTGCTGTACGCCAGTGTTCAGGTACATATCCTGTAGCAAGGCTAAGGTTAAATAGCATTTGTATATACGGGTTTAGCTCCTTCTTGAGTTCACATAGCATGCAACTGGGGATACCATCAGGTCCCATTGATGCTGTGTACTTGTCTTTGCTGAGTGCGGCTCTCACATGGACATCCGAGATGACAGTGAGGTTACATTCAGCTGTGATAACTATCTTCTTTTGGGGGTGAGGGAGGGGGACAATTGCACTGAACCTGTCTGCCAGAATGTTGCCAATATCTGTCAGGTCACTGAAATATATGTTGTTGTGTACCAACTCTAAGCATATCTGAGGGTTCGCACCCAGGTTTCTGACATAACTGAAGAAGGCAGTGTGGTTATCTTCATTGTCTTTGGTGATTTATGTCTCCAAGTTGACCTTGGATGTCTTTATGAGAGAATGTAGCTTTTTACTAGTGCTGATCACAGCTGCTTTCCCTTTAGGAGATGTAGCTCTGTCTTGCATTAGTATCCTTCATCTGTTATACAGTTTGTTTATGGCTGGGGTCCACCAGACAGGCCACTTTCCCTTGCTGGAGAGGGTCTTGTTTTTATTTGTGATTGCATGGTCCATGCTTTCTCGGAGATGTCCGTAGAAAGCGTCTGTGAAGGAGTCACCATTGTGTGTTGTGGTTTCCACTGGCCCAGTGGGCTTAACGGATACCATCTCAGTCCGAAGAAGTGTGAAGTCAGCTTTTGAGATGTTTGTCAATATACTCTTTGTATTATACTAGCACTGACACAAGTGTAGACAATTTCCCAGAATCCATCAAACAAAATGGACATGCAAAATGTAACACTTCCACAAGAGGGGTAAGCATACTGGATGTGATAATCAGAAATATGTGTACTGGATGTCAAGATGAGACGTGTATCCTCACTGGTAAGACCAGACCATAGAGTAATCACACTGTAGTTACACATCCCGACCCCAGTCCCTGGCCAAATTACCACAGTGAAACACATGTATAAAGCATAGCTTGCACCCCTACAAACCAATGTGGAATCCATGAAAAGCCCTGTGCAGGTCCAGAATATGGGACACACTGCAGAACATGTTATACAGGCATACCATGAACACAGCCAAGAGTGCTTGGAGTCTGCAATCACAAACAACAAGACACAATGCCATACACCCAGGCATCTGGCATGCTGGACTCCAGCAATTACTAAACCATTGAAGAGAATGAGGAAGCTACCACATGATAGATCAAACATAAAAGGTGAAGTAATCAGTGATCACTAGTATGGCAATAAAATGTGTCCACACATACAATCCACTAAGGCCAGGCAAAACAAGTAGAATCTGTGAATCCAGTGGCAATGTGACACCTGTCCCAAGTACACACACAACAACAACTCACCCCAATAAATACAAATGTATGTGATAGATGCAACCAGGTAGCCAAACCGGAGCCTGAGCACCCCCAAATCAGTACTGTCGAAACTAGTCAGGAGGACAAGGTAACCACATACACCACAAACCCAGTCCCACATAGACCTACAACGACTGTAAACCAAACACATAAACACAAAACATTCCCAGAGGCCCTAATTACAAACACACAACACCAACACAAGCCTCCAAAGCAGACACCCAATAAAACAACCTCCAGACATAGCACATGTAACACATAGTACACAAAGCTGGTGTGCCAAACAGTCACAGGACAGAAGGAGAAACAACATGCCTGATACAGTTGTAATAGGTGACTCCATAGTGAGACATGCTGCTGTACCAGGGATGGCTTGCACCTGTTACCCATGAGCATCTGGATATTGCCTAAGGCTTTTGCAACCTACAGAGATCCTTTCGTAGGCAAGGCCAAAAAGACCAACCCACCACCATAGAAAACAAAACTGGAAAGAAACAGAAGGGTAATGCTGATCAATGCCAGATGTGTAAACCTCAATATGCATGCTCCTGAGGCCCTCAAGGGTATGGAGAACATCGATGTCTGTCCAGTGATAGAAACCTGCTGCAAGCCTCGTGACAGCACACCAGCACTACCAGGTAATACCACATATCATGTGTTATGGCCACAAAACCTGTAACAAAACATAAAAGGAGGGTGAGTATCCATATTCAGCACAGACACCCATACGTCCAGTTAACTGACAATGCTTATGTCATTGCAGTCCACCCATGTGCAACTAACCATAGGAAAGACTGTTGTACAGTCTGTAGCATACTACAGACCACACTCTCACACACAGGAACCCCACCCCACTGTCCTGAAGACAGTGGACAGTATGAATGTACCACCAAATACAAAACAAGGTACACACAAATTACCACATAGGTGGTAAACCATTATGTGTGGAAGGAGTAATCAGGGACCTATTGACACAAGTGGACAGTCACCTGTTATGTGACAGTCACATCGCCAATTTGTCTAGGAAGACTGTCTATATTGGACACTGTATCATGAAAGGATTCACATCTACATCAACAAAGGTCATTGTGCCCCTATACTGTTCCCCTATCAGACCATATTGTAATACAATGCCTCATTTGGGATGTACATTACCTGGCACCTGCAGCAGTTAGAAAGACCTCAAAGGTACCTCAGCAAGAGTCAGAACGGGTCTCAGTATATCTCATATGCTGCCTGGCTGCAGACACCACAGCTGAATGCAGTCACATACTGCCTACACAGAGGCATTGTATGTCTGTTGTACAAGTCCATGTCCAACACAGAAGTAATGGACATGCTCCACCCCAGAAAACTCAAAGCCATCGGAGCTGTGTGAGTCAGAGATGTCAACCTTAACACATAATCAAACAGGATGTGCTGGAGGGACAGATACCTAACCCTGAGTCTCTCCACACCCTGGAACAGAATACCACTACATGTTAGGCAGGGCCCCTCACTGACACTCTTCAACAGGAAGTTAGCAAAATGGATGGATAATTGTAGATGTACACTGGGGGTCTTTACTGTGTCATGCCAGACAGAGGCACAGCTAAGTAAATCATAACTGGCCATAATATTCACATAGCAAGGGTGGCAAAAGCCACACACACTGTGGCTAGGCTTACAAATGCCCTAGGGTGGATAGCCTAGTATGAACCTATGAACCTATTATGATACAAATTGTATAGGACACTAAGGATAACCCCAAGGCTGCTGCAACTGATGGTAGTAAGTGTGTTGTGAATTCCCGGATATGCTCTGGATCACACAAATATTACAAACAACATACCAAACACACACGTATTGCCAACATACATCCTGACAGGTGCAGTGCAAACCCCCCCCCAATGAAAAATATCTTTCACAGCAGACTGCTGCCTCCCTGACATTATGTCAGCCTTACCACAGGATATGTACCCAAAGAGCAGTGTACAACAACAGTGGTTGTTATCAAGAAAGGTGTCACCTGAATGGATACTAAAAACAACCACCACAGAATCCTGAGAAGCTTGGTCTGCACAGCTATGGAAAGGATCAGCATGTACCGCAGACATAATGATATTGGGGATCTATTGACACCCGACCCTACCCAGTGTGGGTTTATGAAGTGCAGACCCCGCCCCTAAACATGTGTGACTCAGTTGAAACAGTAATTGAGGTCACTGATGAGGGCAATGTGGTCCACACAGTGTAGCTGGACCTTGCAAAGCCTTCCATACAATACCCTATGTGTTCAATATAGATATGCTCACCAGCTTATGTATACACCCCAATGTCACTAGAGGGGTTGCAAACCAGACCAACGACAGAACTGACATGGTCAGACATGCTGCAGCCATGTCAGACTACAAACCACATATAACAGGTATCCCACAAAGCTTGGTCCTGGGACCTTCCCCGTCTGGTATATATGCCCCATAGGTACAGGCCAACATGTAAGGACTGTGCCTGAACATGTTTGCAGAGGACTACAAACCGCTTAACATATCTGACACTCCAGCTGACACAAGCATCCCACAAAAGGGCCACATAGAAACAGACAACCGGTGCCATAGCCATGTCAGCATGTTAAATGGAGAAAACTGTATAGTCAACCTCTGTGGATATACAGTAAGTGACCAACAATTACCACATAGGTGTTAACCGATTACATACTTAACATGTAATGACAGACCTGGGTACACAAGGTGATAGATATCCTGCATTGGACAAACATGTGGCTGTAGTGTTAACAGAAACAATCCATATACCAACCTAATCATGAAGGTTATGACATCTAGATAAGGGGAGGTCATTGTGGTTCTGCAGTTATCCTTCATCAGCATTACAAATGACCACAACAGCCCCTGTGGGGTGTACCTCAGCAGACACCTTCATCAACTGTAAAGTCCACAACAGTACCTCACCAGGAGTATCAAAGAGCTTGAACACATGTAATGTGTTGCCTGATTAAACAGAGTGCAACTCCACACACTGCCATGCTGGCCACCCGGATGCAAGCTGTGCCTGATGTAGAAAGCCATGTCCAAGCTGGAATCACTGAATATGCTGCACCTTGTACAATCTGAATGGCAGTGAGCTATGCAGATGAGGGACCTGAACCCCAGCACTGACATACATAGGACAAGCTGTACTGTATTATCCATAACACAGAAGCCACCCCCACGCATGAGTAAACTACCAGTACAGGTCATCCATAGAGTCACTCGTTGATTCTCCTCAACAGGAATCTTAATGAGTGGATGGGAGATGGTAGGTTTACCCTGGGTATCAATGTTATGTCACAGGTAGACAGAGGCACAGTATACTAAACAAGACATATGTCATGGCAAACTACACTTACAATGTGTCGAAGGACAAACACACTCTCTGACTAGCATTAGACATGGCCTAGGGCACATTGGTAGTGTTTGCCAATGTACACCTATGTTGTGGAATACTCTACTGATGTTGGATGAGGCTATTGTAAGTAGTTCATATCTGAACATAATGCAACATGGTCAGATAGGTTCATAGGTACATAGGTTTATACTAGGCTATTTGTCCTAAGGCAGTTATAAGCCTAGCCCAGAGTTCTGTGGCTTATGCCACCCCTTATATGGAAACAATACTGTGCCCATTAGTTTGTTGTGCCTCTGTCCAGCAGTGACACAGAGACGATCCCCGGGGTAAACCTATGATCTCCCATCCACAGGTCAAGATTCCTATTGAACAGATCCAGTGAGGTGCTCTGCCTCACATGGACTGGGATTGTATTCCACAGCATAGGGAGTCTCTGAGTGATAAATCTATCCCTCCAACATGTCCTACCTATATCCCTGCTAAGGTTTAAGTCACTTGCCCTAGTGGTTCTGGTGGATTTGGAGATTTTGAGGTGGAGCATGTCCATTACTTCCTGGTTGGACATGGCCTTGCATGTCAGGCACATGTCACCTCTGAGCAGACGGTATGTGACTGAATAGAGCTGGAGTGTCTTCAATCTGGCAGCATATGACAGATGTTGGAGTCCCTTTATCCTTTTGGTGGGGGACTTTTGGGGTCTCTCCAATTGCTGCAGATGTTGGGTGAGATACATCCCGAATGGGGCATTGTACTCGATCATTGGTCTGATAAGTGAAGAGTACAGGGGAACAATGACCTCACTAGATCTGGATGTGAATCCCTTCATGATCAGGTGGGCAATGTAGAAGGTCTTTCTAACCACTTTAGCAACGTGAGTGTCAGAAGAAAGGACACTGTACACCTGGGTCCCCAGGTCCATGATAACCTCCTCTGTGCTTAGAGGATTGCCACCTATATAGTAGCTTGGGGTTACCTTGCTACCATATAGGTGGTAGCTTGGGGTTACCTTGCTCTTCCCGAAGGGTATGACTATACATGTTTTGGCATTTAACTTCAGGCCATGGCTCTGGCACCAGCTATCAGTTTCCATGAGTCCCTTCTGAAGGATATCCATGTCTGATGCACTGTCCACTATGGTGCCCAGTTTGCAGTCATCTGCAAACTTTGTCAGCCAAAGTCCTCCCATGTTGGCCTGTACTTCTGAGAAGTAGATGACGAACAATAGGGGGCCAAGGACCAAGCCCTGTGGGACACCACTTGTGAACGGCTTGGAGTCTGACATAGCGCCAGCAACTCTAACCCTGTGGGTCCTGTCCTTAAGCCAGTTTGCAACCCATCTTGTGACATATGGGTTCACATTTAAGTTGGTAGGTTTTCTACAATACCCGAGTGGGGTATTGTGTCGAAAGCCTTTGCAAGGTCATGGTAGGCTGTATGGACTGCCTTTCCCTCATCAATGGCCTTAGTGACTGTTTTGAAGAAGTCGACCAAGTTCAAAAGGCATGATCTGCCCTTGACCAATCCAAACTGGGACGGGTCCAATGTCTGCATGTCCCCTATATCTTTGTTTATGAGCTCCATTATGATCCTCTCCATAGCTTTGCAGACTAGACTTGTTAAGCTTATGGGGCGGTAATTACCAGGGTCCGTAGAGGCACTGCCTTTGTGCAGATGTGCACAACTGGACCCTAACCAGGCTGTTGTGCACACTATGGAAATGTACAGCAGTGATAGGACTAAAGCCCAGGATACTGTCCACCACAGTGAAAGTACTGAACCACTACACTATACAGTACTACAGTGTTAGGTCAGTATGAACAGATGTTGACAATTGTATGCAAAGTATTCCATGCAAAACCTGCAGGCACAGTATAATCCCTGTTGTGTTCACACAAAAAGCAGTTGGACAGTAACTACACAACATGGCACAGAACACACAACCATAAACTGGAGATATTTGTTGAAGGTCACACTCATCCACAAATGTGATGGGCTGCAGAGTTCAACATATGGAAAGCTCACACTGGGCATGCTCACACACTTTGATAAATGAGACATCTTTCACACAACATGCCATGGGAAGGCTGAACTGGGCATGCTCACACACTTAGTCCAAATGTTCCTCTTAGCAACTGGGAAAACACACCACAGGATGCTCATTCCCCTTTCTAAACACTGATGATGTCAGCACCCTATAAGTATATCAGGAGAAAAGAAATCCCCCAGCAATCTGAATAGTGCACTCTGCTAATGCGTCCTTCTCTAGTGTCATAATATAGCTAGGTAGGGGTTTGAATCCAGCAAGAGCCAAGTGTGTGTGAAGGGGGTAAGTGTGTATGAAAGAAACATCCATGTTGGCAACTGGGAAAACACACTACAGGATGCACATACCCCTTTCTAAATGATATCACAATTAGTTATGGCTTCTGATTCCAGACATGTCATGTGTGTTTTGCTCACACAGAATGCCCATGTGTGCAGGTTGTTTCTCACAATAATGCATGACATCGATTAAACCAGTTATGGCAATGCACACATGATGTATGTGTGTGCCAAATACACATATGTACCTGTGACCTTCAATAGTTACCATGTGTGATGCCTGCCACATGTGAATACATGGTATTTGCACAGGGTAACATTATGACTGTGGTCCTCTGTGCAGGTGCTGCATGGGGGATGTGTATATACAGTGTGAGATGTAGATGCTATCAACCTAGTAGTGAGGGATACACACCTGGTCTGGGGCATATAGTCTACATGTTGTTGATGAAGAGGTGCTGCATGTTTTCACCTGTTGTGGGAGTGGTAAGAAGTTGTTCCATAGCAATGCAGTGACCGCATGCTAAGAACCGTTCAGCTAGGGTGTTGTAGCTACAGTAATTCATTACCATTCAGTGATATGTCAGCATTCCTGGTGAGGGTCTGATGCCAACCAAGGTCAGGGTTCTACCAGCCTGTGTCACTTGCTCAGTGAGCCCTTCCATGTTCCCTATCATGTATTCCAGTGAGGGACATCACACATCAGCTGTAGTGGCATGGACAATGACTGAGTCATATGTGTCCATGCATCTGACTGACCTGCATGCTTGTGTTATGTGGTGGACCATAGTGCCCCATGAGCATATCACTGTGGCCTTCACCTTGTCCAGCCTGGTGAGCATGACCTCACTGTACTGGACAATAAAAGTACCTAACACAACTGCAGCAGTAGTGTTGTATAGCTGTACAGACTGTGCTTGTTTGGCACACAGGATTTGTGTGCTATGTGTTATGTGTGCTGTGTTCAGGCCTAACGTATGCCTGTGTGCCAGCTGCAGAGGTGTCTGCCACTCAGGCAGGATGCTATCCTTAGGCTCCATGAATGGCCCGGTGTGTTTCCGTGCTTGTATTGCTGTCAGTGTAGGTCCACATCAGACTCGTATTGCAGTCACTGTAGTATTTCATGCCACCTGACAGGTTATGCCAGTACTGGGTTCAGAGTGCTTAGTCCACAGTTTGGCCATGTGTTTCCATTGCATACATGTGTTGTACATCCATGGGTAGGGGATAGGGTTGACTGTGTACATGTGGCAGCTGTGACATTACTACATGACTCACATATTCCACAACTGTACCATAGAGGTGACTGACAACTGACCTTTGCACATGCTACCATAGTATTGAGATTGCATTGGTGATTAACAGCACATAGGGCCAATGGTGAACAAAATACATAGGTCCATAGGTTCATACTAGGCTATCTGCCCTAGAGCATTTATACACCTAGCCAGAATGTGTGTGGCTTTCACCATGCATTGTAAATCTATCTTGCTATGCCCTTTTCCAAGGTTAGTATACTGTGCCTCTGTCTAACAGTGACACATAAGTGATACCCAGGGTAAACCTACAATGTCACATCCAGTCATTAATATCCCTCTTGAAGATAGTCACTGAGTGACTCTGCCTAACCTCTATTGGGATATTATTCCAGAGTGAAGGGAGCCTCTGAGTTATGAATGTGTCCCTTCAGCATGTCCTATGTATATCACTCCTGAGGTTCAAGTCTTTCCAGCGTGTAGCCTGATGGGATCTGGATATTCTGAGGTGCAGCATGGCCATTAAGTCAGGGTTTGACATGGCTTTATATGTCAGGCACAGATTGCCTATGAAGAGGCAGTATGCCACTGAGTAGAGCTGCTGTTTCTTTAACCAGTCAGTATGTGGCATCTGTTTGAGCCCTTTGATCCTGTTGTTGAGGTACTTTTGTGGTCTTTCCAGTTGCTGCAGGTGTCTGGTAAGGTGCATGCCAACAGGGGCATTGTAGTCAATTATGGGCATGATGAGGGATGAGTAAAGAGGCACAATGTCCTCCCCTGATCTACATGTGAATCCCTTCATGATGATGTGGCCTATATAGAATGTTTTCCTAACCACTTTGGCCATGTTGTTGTCAAATGAGAGAATGCTATCAACTTGTGTACCCCAAGGTCCATAATTCCTTCATCTGCACTTAATGGATTAACACATATGTGGTACTTTGTGGTCACTTTGTTTTTGACAAAGGGGATGACTATACACTTTTTGGCATTTGGCTTGAGGCCATGGCTGTGGCACAAGTCGTGTGTTTCCAAGAGGCTCTTTTGGAGGATGCATGTGTTAGCTGGAGAGTTGATTATGGCGTCCGGTTTGCAGTCATCTGCGACTTGCTCAGCCACAGTACTTCCATGTTGGCCTGTACCTCTGATAAATATATACTGAACAAGACAGATCCCAGGGCTGAGCCTTGTGGGACACCACTTGTAACTGGTTTTGAGGCTGACATGGCTCCAGCAATTCTAACCATGTGTGTTCTGCCCTTGAGCCACTGTGCAATATCTGTAGTGACATAGGGGTTAATATGTACACTGGTGATCTTCCCTAGAATGCACAAGTGGGGTATTGTATCAAAGGCTTATGCAAGGTCCATGTAGGCTGTGTAGACCACCTTCCCCTTGACAGTGGCCTTGGTGACTGTTTCAAAGAAATCAAACAGGTTTGAGAGGCAGGATCTGCCATTAACAAAGCCAAACTGTGTATGATGACGTGTCTGTAGGTCCCCAATATCTATATTTATGAGGTTCATGATGATCCTTGCCATAGCTTTGCAGACCAAGCTATTCAGACGTAAGGGGAAAATAGTGTCCAGAATCCATTAAGGCAACACCTGAATGTAGAGGGACCACTGTTGCTGTACGCCACTCTTTGGCCACATATCATGTAGTAAAGCTTGGACTGAACAGTAGTGTTATGTCTGGGTGTAGCTCTTCTTGGGGTTCATGTAGGACACAGCCTGGGACACTGTCTGGTCCCATTGCTGCAGTGTTTATTGCTTTGGAGAGTGCAGCTCTTACCTGAGCATCTGAGATGTCAGGGGGGGGGGGGGGCAGCACTCTGCTGGGAGAAATATTTGCCTTTTGGTGTGGAGGGGGGAGAAGGTAGCAGTGAACCTGTCCACTAGGATGTTGGCAATGTCTGTGTGTTTGGTATTTCGTGTGACATCTTGGACTACCTCTGAGCATATCTGGGTATTACCACCCAGGTTCCTAACATAACTACAGAAAGCCTTGTGATTATCCTCAGTGTCTTGTGGAATCTTCTCTCAAAGATGGCCTTAGACAATCTTATGGGTGCCTGTAGTTGTCTTCCAATACTCATCAGTGATGCCTTCACATTTTGGGAGTTTGTTGTATCATGTAGTAGCTTCATCCTTCTATTGTATAGTTTGTTTATGGCTGGTGTCCAGCACACAGGACGTCTGCCTTTGGAGGATTGGGTCTTGCTTTCATTTGGGATTGCATGATCCATGCATTCCTGAATGTGTCCATAGAATGCCTTTATACAGGTATCTGCAGTGTGGTCCATATTTTCAACAGGCCTGGGGGCTTTGAAGGTTTCCACATCATTTATGAGGAGTGTGAACATGCTTGACATGAGTTGTTGACTGTATTCTTCTGTGCAGGGGTGGCCTTGGGATGTGAATATCCAGTGAGATTAGTTTATGGTCTGATCTTACCAGTGAGGGATACACTTCTGGTCTGGAGCATAGAGTCCCCATGTTGGTGATGATCAGGTTCAGTATGTTTTCCCCTCTTGTGTGAGTGGTAACAAGTTGTTCCATAGCATATTGGTATATAATTTCCAGTAATCTGTGGGCTAGGGTGTTGGAGCTACAGTCATGCTCCCAGTCTATGTTTGGGTAGTTTAACCCACCCAATATAATGGTGTTTGGACAGACCTACATATTTCCAACTGTTTTCAGGAAGGCCAGGTGCGGTTCTTGTGTTTGTGAGGGTGGTCTGTAGCAGGCTATAACCTGGATGGCAGTTTTACCCATTGTTACCTGCATATGGATAGTCTCTGATGTTTGGTGCTTTGCCACCAACCTGGAGGTGTGGGTATCTTGGATGAATATCAATACATCCCCTCCTTTTGTGGTTTTGTGCAAGTTTTGGGCCTGAAAAGCATGGTATGAGGTATAACTTGGTAGTGCTGGAGTGCTGTTGGTAGCCCTGAATCCGGTATCTGATACTGCACAGATAGTGATGTTCCCCATGCTGAGGAATGTTTTGAGTGTGTGCATCATCAGGTTTAGAGTCCTGCAGTGGCATATATGACTGCTCACGTGGACAGATGCCAGGTAAGTCATATGCAAAGTGTCACAGGCAACGCACATGTGCACAGGAGAAACAGTGACATTCTGTCAAGTGAGACATGAACATACATATAGTAAGCTATGCAGATGTCACTAGGAGTCCACAGAAGCTGTGTAACTCTGCATGGCAGGTCGGATCAGTATTCCAGGGTAACTGCAAGGAAACATGCATGCAAACATAGCTACTGTAAGCAGGGCTGCATGTAGTCCATTGTACAACAGACAAGCTGTACCACTATCACTAGGTAACACTGCAAATGCTCACCAGCTGACATATGAATACCTATGTCACCAAAGGTGATACTTACCAGACCACGGACAGAAATGACATGGCCAGACACGCTGCATCCCACATGAACACATATCTCAAGCAACACAGACCTCACAATGTCAGTGTTCATAACAGGCACAGCCCATAAGGCCAAACACAATGTGTGACACACCTATAATAGGTGATGCCATAGTCAGACACACTGATGTCCCGCCCTCCAGACTGAGCAAGGTGAGGGTCACATTTAGCTACCTGTCGGGTGATAGAATGTGCCACATAACACAAGCACTCAGGTCACTCCACAGCAAGTACAAGTATGAGGCAGTCATTGTCCATGCTGGTGTGAACAACCTGAGATGTACCTCCCTGCACCACATGGAAAGAGACACAGAGGAGCTCTTACATCACCCTCTCAAACTCAGGGATCCCACACAGCCTTCATGACGACACAGGAGAGTATAGATTTCTCTGTAAACACCATCATACTGGGTGACGCCAACTACCCAAACATAGACTGTGAACATTACTCAAGCCACAATACCCAAGCTCTAGGGTTCCCATAGTTCAGAAACTCTTTAGCTATGGAACAGGTAGTCAACATTCCCACAAGAGGGGAAAATATACTAGACCTGATCATCACAAACATGAGTACAAAATGCTCACCACTTGAAGTATATCCCTCATTGTTGCAATCGAACCATATACTAATCACACTGGAGTACTGGATCCCCCACATATGCAAACCTCAAACACATTGATGTGTGTGTGGGAAATGCCCCTATTAGCAACTGTGACAGTACACTACAGGATGCAGATTCCCCTTTTGAAACACTGATGATGTCAGCACTCTGTAACTATATTACCTGAAATAAAGTTCTCCAGTAATTCATATAGCGCGCTCTGCTAATGCGTCTTTCTCCAGTGTCATAACATAGTTAGGTAGGGGTTTGAATCCTGCAAAGGGAATGTATGTGTGTTAGTATGAGTGGGGTTTGTGTGTGTGCATAATGCTGTGAGGGAAAAGTGCCTTTTGCCAACGGGGAGAACACACTACAGGGTGCAAATCCCTCTTCCTAAACACAGATGATGTCAGCACCCTCTAAGTACAGCATTAGAAAAGCTTTCTCCCACTAATGCAAATTGCACACTCTGCTAATGTGTCTGTCTCTAGTGTCATAACACAGTTAGGTAGGGGTTTGAATCTTGCAAATGGAAAGTATGTGTTTTAGTGTGAGTGGGGTTAGTGTGTGTGCACAATGCTGGGGGTGGGATGTGGCTTTTGCCAAATGGGGCTACGCACTGCAGGGTGCACATTTCCCTTAACAAACAGTGATGTTGACAGCACCCTATACAAACAACATGACAACAGACAACTGCCAGTACTCAGTATAGTGCTACATGCTACTGTAACACGCACATGTACCAGAATATACCTAGATAGTGTTTTGAAACCTGAATGTGGCAAGTGTGTGGATGTGGGATGTTTCTTTGTGTGCATTTCCATATGGAAAATATGTTTGATGTGGCAATCAGGGTACCACAGTACCTGATGCACATTACACTTTTAAACTAATGAGGTTGCCTGCACCCTGTGAGTACAGGTAGAGAAGAGGAAATCTGTAGTAATCCACATAGTGCACTTTTCAAATGTGTACCTGTCATGTATTGACAGCTACTCATGTAGGGTAATAAATAATGGAAATGGCAGGTGAGCGTGTGCATGTGTGGGAGTAGCAGGGTGTGTGTAAATGCATGTGTGACAGAACAGATACATAGCAAGGCTCATAAGGCAAACCCACATCCATACGTATCACAAAGGATGAGGAACTAAGAGTAATGCTACTCAACACCAGAAGTCTAGACCTCAAGATACACGCACTCAAAACTGTACTTAGCATTATGGACATCGATATCTGTGCAGTAACAGAAACCTGTTTCAGGTTTCCCGGGAGCACACCAGCACTACCAAGTTATACCTGTTACCATTCTTGTCGGCCCCAACACTTGGACCAAACAACAAAAGGAGGGGGAGTATCAATATTCATCAAAGATTCCCACACCTCCACATTGGTGGCAAAGTACCATAGGTTCATAGGTTCATAGGTTTATACTAGGCTATCTGCCCTAAGGCATTTATAAGCCTAGCCCAAATTTTTGTGGCTTACACCACCCCTTACATGAAAAAATACTGTGCCCATTAGTTTGTTGTGCCTCTGTCCAGCAGTGACACAGAGATGATTCCCGGGGTAAACCTACGATCTCCCATCCACAGGTCTGGATTTCTCTTGAACAGAGTCAGCGAGGTGCTCTGCCTCACATGGACCGGGATTTTATTCCACAGCATAGGGAGTCTCTGAGTGATAAATCTATCCCTCCAGCACGTCCTATTTATATCCGTAAGGTTTAAGACGCTTGCTCTAGTGGTTTTGGTGGATTTGGATTTTTGAGGTGGAGCATGTCCATTAATTCGGTTGGACATGGCATTGTATGTCAGGCACATGTCACCTCTGAGCAGACGGTATGCGACTGAATAGAGCTGGAGTTTCTTCAATCTGGCAGCATATGACAGATTTTGGAGTCCCTTTATCCTTTTGGTGAGGAACTTGGGGTCTCTCCAACTGCTGCAGATGTCGGGTGAGATACATCCCTAATGGGGCATTGTACTGCATCATTGGTCTGATAAGTGAAGAGTACAGGGAACAATGACCTCACTAGATCTGGATGTGAATCCCTTCATGATCAGGTGGGCAATGTAGAAGGTCTTTCTAACCACTTTAGCAACGTGAGTGTCAAAAGAAAGGCCACTGTCAACCTGGGTCCCCAGGTCCCTGATAACCTCTTCTGTGCTTAGTGGATTGCCACCTATATGGTAGCTTGGGGTTACCTTGTTTTTCCCAAGGGTATGACTATACATTTTTTGGCGTTTAACTTCAGGCCATGTCTCTGGCACCAGCTATCTGTTTCCATGAGTCCCTTCTGAAGGATATCCGTGTCCAATGCACTTTCCACTATGGCCAGTTTGCAGTCGCCTGCAAACTTTGTCAGCCAAAGTCCTCCCATGTTGGCCTGTACTTCTGAGAAGTAGATGCCAAACAATAGGGGGCCAAGGACCGAGCCCTGTGGGACACCACTTGTGACCGGCTTGGAGTCTGACATAGCGCCAGCAACTCTAACCCTGTGGGTTCTGTCCTTAAGCCAGTTTGCAACCCATCTTGTGACATATGGGTTTACATTTAAGCTGGTAGTTTTTCTACAATACCCGAGTGGGTATTGTGTCGAAAGCCTTTGCAAGGTCAAGGTAGGCTGTATGGACTGCCTTTCCTCATCAATGACCTTGGTGACTGTTTCAAGAAGTCGACCAAGTTCAAAAGGCATGATCTTCCCTTGACAAAGCCAAACTGGGTCGGGTCCAATGTCTGCAAGTCCCCTATATCTTTGTTTATGAGCTCCATTATGATCCTCTCCATAGCTTTGCAGACTAGACTTGTTAAGCTTATGGGGCGGTAATTACCAGGGTCCGAGAGGCGCTTTGGAGTGGGACCACAGTTGCCACGCCACTCCTTGGGCACGATCCTGTGGTAAGGCTGAGATTAAACAGCTGCCTTATGCGGTTTAATTCCTCATTTAGCTCAGGTAGCACACAGCCGGGACACTATCCGTTCCATTGATGCTGTGTTTTAGCTTTAGAGAGCAGCTTTCACCTGCGCATTTGAGATGTCCGGGAGGCTACACTCGGCTGGGATAGTTATCTCTCCTTTAGGGGGAGAGGGGTGAAGTTTGCACTGAACCTGTCTGCCAGTATGTTGGCAATGTCTGTGGGTTCAGTGATTTTTGTATCATTTTGGACTAATTCTGAGCATATCTGGGAGTTTCCACCCAGGTTCCTAACATAGCTGAAAAAGGCCTTATGATTGTGGCAATTTTTCTCTCAAAATTGGCCTTAGTTGATTTTATGAGTGCTCATATTTTTTACTAATAATGATCAGGGTGACTTCCTTTATGGATTTTGTTCTATCATGTAATAGCTTTCTCCTCTTATTGTAAAGTTTGTTAATGGCTGGGGTCCACCAGACTGGACATTTGCCCTTTGTGGAAAGAGTCTTGGTTTTATTTGGGATTGCCTGATCCATGCAGTCCTGGAGGTGTTCATAGAAGGCATTTGTAAGGGCTTCCACAGCTTGGGTTGTGGTTTCCACTGGCTCAGGGGCCTTGAAGGATACCACAACAGTCTTGAGTAGTGTGAAGTTTGCTTTAGAGAAGTTCTTCACTATGGTCTTTTTTGTTTGGGGTGGGGGCGGGATGTGGATTTCCAGTGAGATTAGTTTATGATCAGATCTCACCAATGAGGGATATACTTCGGGTGTGGAGCATTTTGTCCCCATGTTTGTGACAATGAGATCTAGTATATTTTCTCCTCTCGTGGGAACAGTGACTAGCTGTTCCATGGCATTTGAATTTATGAACTCCAGGAACCACATAGGCGTTAAGCCATTAAGTACAGAAGAAGTAATTGGGGACCTGGGGAACACACTTGATAGCAATCTGTCATTTGTCAACCACGTGGCCAAAGTGGATTGAAAGACATGTTATATAGCCCAGCTAATCATGAAGGGATTCACATGTACAGCAGGGGAGGTCATCGTGCCTCTTTACTTATCCATCATCAGGCCTATAATTGAGTGCAATGCCCCTTATAGGATGTACCTAACCAGACACCTACATCAACTGGAAAAACCCCAACAGTACCTCATCAAGAGGATCAAAGGGCTCAAACAGATGCCATATGCTACCCAGTTAAAGAAAAGCCAGCTGGACTCAGTGGCATACTGCCTGTTCAGAGGCAATCTGTGCTCGTTATATACAGCCATGTCCAACCCAGAAGTAATGGACATGCTGCACCTCAGGAAATCAAACTCCCATACGGCCACACGCTCAGGAGACCTGAACCTTAGCACTGACATAAATAGGACATGCTGGAGGGACATATTCCTAACCCAGAGGCTCCCTTCACTCTGTAATGAACTCACAGTACAGGTTAGGCAGAGTCCCTCATTGACTCTCTTCCATAGGAATTTGGATGAGTGGATGGAGATCATAGTTGTACCCCGGGTATTACTTCTATGTCACTGTTAGACAGAGGCACAGTATACTAACCTTGGAAAAGGGCATAGCAACATAAATGTTAATTGGGTGGCAAAAGACAGACACATTCTACTAGGCTTATCAATGCCCTTGGGAAAATAGCCTAGTATGAACCTATAAATCTATGTGTACTGCTATAGTACTTCTGCTTGCAGAGGGGGGACGGGCCCCATCCCCTGCAGCGCTTCCACCCGAAGGTGGCACAGGGCCACTGGAGGAGGGTCCAGCCTGGGCACTAGTGCCAGGTGCAGTCGCCAGCTGAGGTGGGAGAGGTGGGTCCGCTGGGACCTGCCTTCCCAAGCATTCTAGGTTTGTGAGTATGTTATGTTAGTTTGGGTTAGTGGCATATTATTCCATTCAAATTAGTTGTAACAGCATGCATTGGTATTCCCCTTAAACAAACACCCAGATATTAACACCACTGAACAGTGGGCATATCAATATCACATGCATTATTTGAACGGAAATACACAATCAAACAACATGCAGGGTTGATTAATGGCAACAGGCCATGAGGTTTGCAGGTATGAACAGGGCACATGCAACAACAGACATGCATATATTTTTGAAACAGGACAAATGTCCATGGTTAATGAAATGTTCACATACCAATATTTAGTGAGTGTTTTAATTTGCAATTATAGGGTGGGGTGGAGAAAGAAAATGATGACACATTCATAAATTATACATTGATATACATTTGTAATAGAAACACAATTAACTTGTGGGTGATAGTTTCAAAATGATTTTTAATTGACTGTCATGCTAGACCTGCTACAGATACATCACTATCCTAGTTATTTTGAATTTGATCAGATGCATCATCCTGCTACACTTTGATGACAGAGCAGGGGACAACTATGGATATTTAGTATGTCAGACAATCATTCATTCTATCTGCAAATTGTTGACTGTCATCACCATATACAGATTTTGGCCTGAACATTCAAGATTCAGACACACTGAAATCAGTTTGGGATGTTAAGTTTTAATTCCCACATGCATTTAGTTCGGTAGAACCACACTGAAGCCTATATATTCAGGAGTTATTACTACTTTATTCATTGATACATGACCCTTTCTGTCACTCTCACACATCCTGCAATTTCACAGTTCAGGTTGGTACTTCTAGGCTTTGTTCACATATTAGACCTGTGGCGATTCCAACACTTTCCAGCAGCCTCACTTCTGTCATGATTCAGCATTTCAACAGGGGATATATCTCACATGTGATTACCTCAAATTCTGAAGCTGTACTCTTGAGACTACTGCAGGTTATACTACATTTAATTAATGGTGGGACATCTGTATTACAGCACTATTTATTTCTATCAATTATATTTCCAGTTACACTTGCATACTGATGAACTTGTTGCAGCCATACCTGCAGACTTTCACTTGTTGCTTGCACATTATATTACTTTTAATCAATACACTGCAGTGTTCTGCTACATGCTACACTATAATATTTATTTGCAAGTACTAGGTGGGGTTACTAACCTGCATGGTGGCGCAGCCGTGCCAGCCTGCGGTCATATGCCCGTCGATTCATAGAGCGGACACCTGCAGCTGTAATACAAAACGAGTAATATTGGACTACACATCTCCATGGTATCAGCTAGCTGAATTCCTTACATACATAAGTAAAATGTAACTTACTCAGTAGTGGGGCGTTGGGCATATCCCGGGCCTCCTGGATCCATTGGGTCAACTGGTCTTGTTTACGTCGCTTCAGGTCCGCATGGTGGTGATGGACCTGCTCGCTAGTACGTGGAATCCCAGTAGCACTAGTGAGATCATGAGCCAACTGGTCCCATGCCTCCGCCCTGTACGCTCCCCATGAGACTTGGCCCTGCATGAGTTGGGCCTCATGATGGTGAACTAGGAGCCAGACCATGTATCTGGACTCCTCAATGCCCCACCGCTGTGCTCGAAAGCAACGTCCCTCACCTACTCCACTCATTCTGCCTGCAGGTGTATTCTACAATCGTTTATGCTGTGTATTCCCGCCTATGGGGCTTATATATATATATATATATATATATATATATATATATATGCCGATTTCCCACACATTGCTCTGTATGGCCATTTTGGAATTGTATCTACTTCACAGAAACTGCTTTCTCATGCTCCATTTTGGATTATATCATATATATATGCTATTTCTGCATTTCTAAGTGCTGCTGTCATGGCTTAGTGGTTTAGTACCTTGACTCTAGTGCATGGTATCCTGGGTTCGAATCTGACCACTGATTTTAATTTTTTAATTTTAATGAGTTGAGGACCTGTCAATCAAACATACCAAAAGCACTTTTAAGCACTTAAAACCAGGTCTGCGCTTGCTGAGCTAACGACAGACCAAGGTTAGCTTGTGGGCGCAACGCGCACCTCCGCGCAAACGGTGTGCGCTGGATTAAACCTTAATTGGCTAGTAACACACATGTTCAGCTAAGCACAGCTAGTTGCACACAGTTTGAGCCTGTTAAACTGGTGCTTAGCTACGGGCAAGCAATTTTCAGCCTTTGAAACACTACTCAGCTACGGGCACTCTGTCTCACAGCAGCTTAGCTATCACTACATTTCTAAATAATTTTATTATTGTATTACTTGAAATATATGCTCCATTTCATTCCTTTTTACAAAAGGAATTACTTTTACATTTGTACAATACTGTCAGGGGCCTTTTTAGTGCTTATTTACAAAAAAAAAAGGTTGTTGTGTGGGCTCGAACCTTGCCTGCCTGCTCTTCAGCCGACAACTCTACCGCTATGCTATTACTTCTTGGCTTACTTTGCATGTTTAGTTCTTATATCCTTTTCCACTGATTGCTAACTGCAGTTGCGCTAGTAGCACACCCGCGCACACGAGCGCACACAGTAGCAAACATTTACGGGGTTTAAAAAAAATAAAACAGTTTTTATTTTCATTTTATAACATCTGTTCACTTTTTAGATTGCTGGTCTTTGGGGGCATGTGTTGTGTAGTGTTTTTATTCACATTTCCATGGCCTCTCTCGTGGCTGTTTACTTTCAGCCATTCTAGACTTCCGGGGGCGTGTCCGCTTGCAGGGCATAGCCTACGGACACGCCCCCTACTGTCTTACACAGACCGTGTAAGAGTTACGGTGTGATTCAGCATGCCTCATGCATCTCATGCATATGCATGACATGCTGACATCACACCGTTTAACTGCAGCCTCCGTGTAAGAGTTATAACTCTTACACGGAGGCTTCCTGAATCTGGCCCATAATGTACAAAAATGACAGATGACATTTTCAAAAGCAATTGTTCAATAATACACAATAGTTTGACTGAAGAGTCAGTAAAATATTTTCCATGAGAGATTGCTTCAAAAATTCAGCATTGTTGAAAAGAAATAACTCTGCACAACAATTGGTTACAGTGGGTGGAATAACTGTTTTACATTAAAATACAATATAAAATTTATAATTACGATATAAAATTTATCAATAATAAACTGCCAAAGGTAAAATTCAAACTAACAAAAAAGCACTTGCCCTTTATTTTCATGCTTTACAACCCTGCATGACAACACCCCTGGGTGTGTAGTAATATCACTAAAAAGCAGGTGGGCCAGTGATAAGGTAGATTAATACAAAACAGCAACACCAAGCAAGAAAAAAGTAATACTCTGCACCGTCAAACAAGCTTTAATAAAATGACAAAGCTTTCAGATATAACTATCCTTCGTGAGTGTCTTACTTAAGACACTGATGAAGGATAGTTATATCTGTGTAGTAATATCCCAACCATGCAAAGCCATTTGTGCTTTGTTGCATGCTTAATTTTAACAAGACACAATGAACAGGATTCAGAAAGGCTGCTGGTAGTGGTAAGCCCTTTTTAATGAGTGCGGTAACCATTTCTGTTATTTAGACAGACCAACCATAGGGTTTACCTCAAAGAGGAGTAACACCATAGTAGGCTGTTTCTGACCTACTGCAAATGCTAAAAAGGCATTCTGGGAAAGTGATATGGTAATTAGGCATGAGATCTTCCCATGGAAATGCCTGAGGTAAGTGCTTTACACAGCCAAGAGAATCATAGCACTGCTCAGCTGAATAAATCCTTACCACCAGCTGTGGTAATAAACTTGGCCAATAACTCATGTTCATCTATTAGAGATTAGCGCCAGGATGTTTACTGGGCAGTAGTGATAGGAAATGTTTTAGTATGTGTATGTGGCTACATGTGTGAGTGTATGCTGAGATATGAGTGGTATCATGAGACTGTGTGTGTGTGTGTGTGTGTGTGTGTGTGTGTGTGTGTGTGTGTGTGTGTGTGTGTGTGTGTGTGTGTGTGTGTGTGTGTGTGTGTGTGTGTGTGTGTGTGTGTGTGTGTGTGTGTGTGTGTATTTGGATATGAATGCTTGTATTAACAATATGCATCAGCTTCCAATGGTGATTACCACAAGGCCAGCAGAAAAGTATCTGTTAGAGTATGTGGTAATCAATGAAATTAGCTCATAATAAGGACTCTTCTCATTGTGGGTAATGTGTCTCTGAATTTCTTGTTCCTGTGCCCTCCCTAGCAGTCTCTTTTTGGTGCAGCCTTGCTGCACATGGTTGAGCTTTTTTCTGAATCTTTGCCATACTCTTTTAGGAGCATTACTTAAACCCTACTGTACTCAATAAATATACATATACAAATCTGTGTGAAGTATTCTAGGTTCCTCCTTGATCATGAAACATACACAGCAATAGATTTTAGTTTATTAGTGGATTATGATCAGGTCTCTCTATTACCCATCTGTTATGCATTCAGGATATGGATGTCAAGAGAGTCAATTTGAGGACAAAACTCCTGAGGTAAATTTCTTGGCATCTATGCTGAGGACAAATAAAAAACAGGGCTGCGATTGGGAATCATAATTTCGTTTTGTGCATGGAGCTTAAACTGCTACAATTTACAACAAAAGGTAGAGATAAATGTAGGTGTGCTAAGTGTTTCACAGGTTTGAAAGCTATAATACACTTACCAGCACCATAGAGAGAAAGGCCACAACAGAAAAGCAGTGGTAAGTTAAAAAACATAAACAAATAATAATAAAAGCAATTACTTAATTTAAATAAAAAAAGTTTGAATGAAGTGTTTGTTTTATTTTTTTTTCTCCTGTTTATTAATGCTGTTCTTAAGACTACTGTTCTTAATGCAATGCAGTAAGACTAACGCTTAACAGTGGTGTGGGATGCTTAACAAACGTTTGTTAGGCACCATTCTGACATCACACTTTTCTCTGATTTCAGACAGTAATGATATGCTTCATGCACTGCATTACTATTATTATTATCATTATGATTATCATCTCATCATCATTATTTTTAATTTTGTGCCCATGACTACCAAAAAGTTTTACTTTGTGTAATTGTAAAATAGTCTTGTTAATTATAAAACTGTTAAGGTATATGGTGCAGTTTAGTTTGCCTTGCTCCACTAGCAGACCTGGCACCATTTATAGTGTGGCTTTGTGCCTGGATATTTGTGGAGGGATAAAAAATGTGTCATACTGAATTCAGATAAATCCTGCAGCTGCAATCCTAAATTAAGAAGAATGGACAAGCAAGCCACCTGCAGGTTATTTGTTTCTGTGCTTTTGATCATCACTTTGACTGTTAAAACTTCCTCACTTTTTTGACCAATCTATTCATTTGTCCCATGAGGCGAGATCCCTTAGATTGACTTGGTGAGGTTAGAGTGGTGCCATCATCTTATTTTGTTGGGAATTAAAGGTCTTTCCTTAGTGGCCCTGACTATTACCCCATGCATGTTTCTTATGTCTCCAAGAGGTAGCATGTAATGAGTGCAAGTGACAGGCATGTCTCCAACTTTCACAAAAGAGATTTACATCCCTAGAGCAAGTATTTCTGATACCATTTGACTTGCTGATGTCCCAAATTTTCTTCATCAGATTGTGTTCTGCCTTCCTGCACATGCGCTAACCACATGTAATCTGCTCTCATTGACATTCTCTGCAATTGGACCTACTTAGGCTTCTTCTCTGTTGTCCTTATTCCTGTGTGCATCTTACCACCCTTCTCAGGCACTTCATTTCCATCACCTCTAGGTTTCTCATCTGCTCTGCCTTGACTGGCCAGGTTTCGATATGATACAGTACAATTGGTTGCACCACTGTTTTGTACACCTTACTTTTCAGCTTCTTTGGCATTCCTCTGTCATACACTACACCTGGCACTCTGTTTCAGTTGGCTGCAGACTCTCTGATTCTAGCTTTGACCTCCTCCAACAGACTTCCTTTCTCCTCAACCTCCCCTCCGAGGTACTTCAAGCTCTTTATCTGTGCCACTGTTTTCCCTTCTATTTCTCCATTTGCTGCCATTTCAGTTGTCCTATCTGTACTTAGTTTCATCCCATATGCCATTAGTTTTGCATTCTATTCCCCTATCCTTTTAAGTTCTTGTTCAGAATCTGCCTGTCATATGGTATCATCTGCATACAGAAACTTTGTTGATATGTCCTGTTCTACTTGTTTGCTAATGTAGTCCATCAACAGTATGAAGAGCTGTGGGCTCACAGCTGAGCCCTGATGCACACCTGCTTCCACTGGAATCTACTCTGGAAATCTGAATACTATTCATACTTGAGTTATGGGGTCTTTGTACATAGCCTGCACTAATTCTACTAATGTTTCTGGAACTTCAAACTATCGCAGAACTGCCCAGATCATCTTACTTGAGAACTCGCCGTATACTTTCTCCATGTCTGGGAATGCACACTTGCACTCTTTCCTTCTCTAGCTTTTTCTCAACTATCTGTCTCACTGCAAACACTGGGTCACTAATTCTACATCCTTATCTGAATCCAAACCACTCATCTCCCATCTTACTTTCTACTGCACTGTGCATTAGTTAATCACTCTCTCCAGTGAATTCATGCAATGTGACAAGAGTTTGATACCTCTATATCACCCATGGTTATAAATGTCTCCTTTATTCCTATGCACTAGCATGAGTATGCTAATTCTCCTATCATCTGGGATACCCCTTTCTCAACATACTACAATGAATATCCTCAGGATTCATTTTTCCCCTAACTCACCCAACATCTTAATAGTAAGCCTGCTGCTTTCCCAGATTTCATTTTCTTTAATGCTGTTCTTAATTCCTCTAGGGTGGGGCTCCTCTTCTTCTTTCATTGTAGTTAGACAACTGGATGGGTATCCACAAATTCATACTTGGTATAACTGACCTGTAACTCATTAAAAATAAAACTAGGTCTGGGGGGGTGTTGCTTTGTATTTTCTGATTCTGGGCATAGCATTCTCTCCCCACCCTCTGACCCTAAAGTTTCCGATTAAGCCCTAAACATAAAATTCATCTCTGCCTCCCTAAACCTAAAGTTCTTGATTTTTCTAACTCCAAAACACCACTCCTGTTCCCTAACCCTAAAGTTCTCTCCAGGTCCCTATCCTCTAAAGTCATCTACTCCCTAAACCTATGACTCCCCCAGTCCCTAAACCTAAATTCTCTGATTACTACCTACCTCTAAACTTCCCTCCCATTACCAAACACTAAAACTCCTCAAGCATAAAACTAAATCCCAGTCTGATCATTGCCTGCCTGTGGTTGCCACACTTACCTTACTGACATTTGGCTTCTGTGTTTGAGTATGAAAACTGCAAGATGCTTGAGTCCCTAGCTGTGAGACAGTGATCTTTGAGTTCCTGGGACTCAGATGCTGTATTAGTCCCCAAACCATAATACCTCTAAAAGGGCACTTAAGCATACCCTCCACCCTACCTTTCTTAGACTTAAAACAAAACTATGACCTATATTTTTAACCATGCCCTCGCTAGCAGTATATTACTTCACATTTGTAAAGAACCCATCATTTACCTTCTTCCTAAAATAAATAATCAATCTTCTCTGTTGGGCTTCAAACCTACAGTCAACTCTGGCAAAAATACTAGAGAAGTTAGTTTCCTCTTTAACGTCAGATTATGTCATATCCCCTTATCAGTACAGGTTCAGGCAATAGTCAGTACCTCAGCAACTCTGTCTATGATGACTGACCACATCATGCCTACAACAGTGTTTTTTTGTCCTTAAGACAATCTTTGAGACTACCATAGCTTCTTTTCTGCACTTCCAAAACTGACTTTCGACAGGAGTTTTATGATGGCTATCAAACTTCCTTTCCAACAGACCTTTTGAGGTACACTCAGGTAAAAATTATTATGACTGCCCATCATTTAAGGTATTCATTCCACAATGGTTGCTACTTGACTAATCTGTTTTTTACATTATTATTAATGACCTCACCTTTGACACACCAAATTTGAATTGCACATTATATTCAGATATATTGATGTTAAATGCTATGAGTTCTACCTCTATTTTAGAGGACAGGTTCCAGGCTGACCTGAATGTACTATGAAACTTGTTCCTTAACAAAATGTGTGTTAATTCTAGTAAGTCAGCAATTCTTCTGTTGGGAACCATGAGTAAACTACACCAATGTCCATGACTAACCATTACAGACCTTCTGTGATCCATTACTGCCCCAATGACAACCAATCTGAATCAGTAACTCTCCTTTCCCACTATACAGAACAAACAATTGAAAATATACTAGCAAATCCTAAACATTTCATAGGCTTAGTAACATGCTAATCTTGGAAGCATGGAAGATGATAGGCATACGTGTCCTGATACCTAAACTGAAGTCTGCCTAACTAATCATTGCATTAACCTCATCAGAAAGCACTATTCTGCCACTGACAAATAAAAATAAAATAGGTTTATTTTCCTGTAAAGTGTAAGAAAACATCATTGTATCTCAAGAGTCAAAGCTAATTGACTGTATAATGTAGGAAGAATGATTTTACTGCTAAACTCACTGTCGTTCAAAGTAAGCCACGGTGGTGCAGAGGTAGCGTTGTCACCTCACAGCAAGAGGTTCTCCCATTTGATTCTTGGCTGGAGCGCCTTCTGTGTGGAGTCTGCATGTCGTCCCTGCAGTCGAGTGGTGTTCGAAAGACATGCATGAATGGGCATGCCTTCATTGAAGGTTGGGTGTCGGGCTAACACCTCGGCACCATAAAAATCGACTGCCAATCATTAGAGGACCAGAGTTCCACTGTGGCGACCACTAACCGGGAAAAGCCAAAAGAAAAACGACTCACTGTCATTCAAACTTCTCAGATTACCTCCCCCACCCCATGATCAAGGAAACTATGACCTAAAATATTATTATATCCACTAAGGTCCAGCATCACAGGTGTGATGACTCTGATCCTGACTACTACCTAATCTCACCGTAGCTGGAAATGCTTCTTCTCAAGGTCACACCTAGCTTTTGGAATTTTCTTCCAAAAGACAACAAAACATGCAGGGAATATAATAACTTTTGAAAGAATGCTATAAATACAATTTTTTTCAGCACAATCATTAATATTATATTTTGTCAAACAGCATTATACATTTATTCATTTTTTTACTTAACACTCATAGTCCATTAGTTACTAATCTTAGATTTCAGAACTTACTGCCACCATTATACACGTTGTCCTCTGAAAATGAATTTCTCATGTTGACTGAAAGATGGAGATGACTGTCTTGGTACATATAACCTGCTACTTATGTGTGTTGCTACATATTTTTGTGCACTGATTTATGTACTCCTGTGATATATTATGCTGTAACCACTATATTATATTTGTAAATTGATCATTTTTTTTGCTTTACTTTCGTGTGCCATTTCTGCCATTGGCTTGGGTTGTAGCTGTCAAGGGTCCTTGAACCAGTCCTTGTACCCAGCTAATACAATTAGGTACTTAAATAATGGAAGAGGAAAGGAATATGCCAGAGGTGGACTCCTGCAGTTTGGCACAAACTAGCATTGCTTCCATTTCCTCTAGCTTGAATCAATGATGAGCCTGTGCCAGTACACTGAAGAATCAAATGCAGACAATCATATACATTGGTAAAATCTGTTGCTGGCTGCTGGTAAAGAAGGAGATGTCTAGTTATAATGTCAGCATAACACTGATGGGATGTGCTTATACCATGCATGACCTCTTTAAGGGACAGGGAATAAACAGGAAACAAATGACACACTGAAAGTGAGCCCTGAGGCACCCCACACAATGGTAGACAGCAATTAGAGGAGTTAATTCCAGAGAATTACCTCTGAGTATGACCTAAGCGGTAAGAGACAGGTTAACCATGTATCATGCTGGATGGAAGACATTAGGTCTTGAGAGACTTGATCAGGGTGTTGTCATTAATGATGTCAAAGGGCCAGGCTAGAGTAAATCCATTGTTGTGTCACAATAAGATGTTCACTGACCACACCAGTTAGGGCCATCTAGGTGATATGCTTAGATTTAAATATAGCTTGAAAGGGACTCAATAGATCTTGAAATGATAAATAGAGATATGTCAGAACATATATCACTTTCATGAAAATATTATATATAAAAGAAAGAATAGAGATATGGACAGCAGATCTTTAGAGTGCCTGGATACAATATTGATATTTGAGGCTAGAGCTCATCAAAACCTCTTTTAATAGGGATGGAAATTTGAAACAATCTGCAAAAGCAAGAGATATGAGTCAAGATTTAGCTAGACTCTTGGGTCCTGGATCTAGCCTGCAGTAAGTTGGATACAGGTATGCAAAATGCATTTGTGACTTCATTAAAGTTGACATACCAAACACACGTAAGAAGAGGTCAGGGCTGTCTGAAATGAAATGCTATTTTCACCTGGAAGCTTCAGATACAAAGGACTCTGATTCAGACAATCTTATCTCCAAAAATGATTGTGCAATTTCCTGATAAAGAGGAGACTAACAGGACCTGTGGAGTAGCATGATAGGGTGGGCTGTAGTGCCAGTCGACCACACTTAAAGCATCGTAAATATATGATGAGTTTTTCAGTTAACAAGTGTAAATTTTATTGCTAGGTATGGCAAGACTGTACCATTATACAAGCCAGAGGTGGCAGTGTATAGTTATCTGTGATGAAGGCAGAAACATATAAGAAACATGTACTTGAGTCAACACTAATGGAAAAGTTGAAGTTTTTTTTTTCATTTATTCCTTCTCTTCTCCAACTCCTAAAACCAGAAAGCCTTTAGTCCCTCCACACTTATTCATTGCTCCACACTTCTTTCCAACACCTTTAGATGCCAAGAGGAGAGGAGAGGCGTTGGGATTACACATATTTTCTAGCAATAGTGCTGATGTTCTGCTTTTCCGGCACATACAATTCTAAAAGTATAACCTGCTGTAATGGCCCAGTGATATCAACATGCATTCCCATACTTAACAAACACCTATACAGCATGTACTCATGCCTTTACTTTGTCTTCTGTCTTGATACTTGACTGTTGCTTTCTGTCAGTTTTTTAGCAATCCAGGAATGCTTCCCTCACCTAAGATGGATGAGCCACTATCAAAGGTTCCTCACCCTGTCTACTCTAGCACACAAGTCACTAGATGAGCCCAAGTTATCCTGGTCACAAACACAGCAAGATCTCTCCCGTGGTCTACAGAATGTGTATTAGTAACCTGTGGGTTTCAAGTCTGGACTATAATGGTTTACCTTTGCTAAATCTGCAGTCAAGATTTTAAATCTATTCATTTTGAGGAATAATAGGCAGCCCTCGAGTGTTCATCTTACAATAATCAAGAGAAAGTGCAGCAAAACTAGTGTAAAAAAAATAAAAAAATAAATTAAAAAAACTGAGCAGGTCCTAAGAAGAGAACAGATAAGTTGATAAATATAGATTCAAAAAAGGCAAAAACGAAGTGTGTATAAGAAAAATATTCATGATCTTTGACTAATCCACAAAATAGGTAACACAGAATTAGACAATGAGTGTATCTTTATAGCCATGTAGACTATATGGAACACTAATACAGTCAGAGTTCAGCAATGCAATTATTCCTTAAAATTTTACATTTACATTCTGCAAAAATCTTTATGGTATTTTGGTTCACAGTGGAATTTAGACCTATCTTAGCAAACAACAGGCATAAAGCAATGAAAAGGTCAGGAATGGGACAAACATTTTTTGCAACATGTACACACATCCAGACACACACAAGCATGCACAAAAACACATACCACATGTAAACATGAGCACACACACTCACATGCACACCTACAGACAATTTTTGGAGGATGAACAATTCACTCCTTAATGCAGTTTTGGAAATGGAAACAACCTTGAGAGAGTTGCAAAATCTATGTTGACAGGGAGGGTGGGCAAACTTTGCTCAGAAAGAAGCCAAACCATGAACGAACCTAAACATGTGTGAGGTATCCGTATTAAGCACAATACGTGTGTGTTGCCCATGAGAGTTTTTTGTCTTGTCCAAATATTGTGGAGGATTAGTAATATTCTCCAACCAGTGTGGAAGTACAAACTAGTGTGCAGTCTTAAGTATGTTTGGAAGACTGTGGTAGGGTAATGATTGTCCTCTATCAGTAGCCTAGGGGAAAGTATGCAACAGCTGGCATGTGGAAGGAACTGGATATCAATACACTGCACCAAGGAATCTAGACCAGACAGCAGGAAACTTGAATCCCAGTATATACCATTGTCTGTGGTCTTTAGTTTCTAAAATGCAATTTCATTTTGCAGGAAGCATATGTAATTAGCTCCAAATAACTGATAGCACAGACCTCAAATATATGTGCACACGCTTTAGTTACTTCTCTGCATTTCCTATTGTCTCATACAAGCTAATAAGCAAACTGCATAACATATTTGTATTTTTTAGAAACATATTTGTTCCTTATTTTAAGCTATTTAGACAGAATCTGTTATAGACAATCAACTGATGGGCAATTTTGTACACAGCAATGACTTTGCAGTATCTTTTAAATGCTCTTTGTATTTCACCTGCGTAATGAAATGACTGGCAGGGAAATTACAATGTAGATTGGGGTTCAACTAAAGGTCAAGATATTTAAATGGCTACAACTCTGAAAATTACAGTCCATAAAAGTACTACGAAAGATAAGTTTTAGACACTTGGAGTACTGCTAAACAGTACATAGTTAGGTACATGTTAACAAATTAATACAAAAAATGTGATCTATTAATGCAAAAAAATATTTGTGATGTAACCAGGCTGGCATGTTGTCAAATTTTGATTATAAACATTTTTAACACCTAACAGTGGAATTCAATGTGCGGTGGTGCAGGAGTAGCGTTGTTGCCTCACAGCAAGAGGTTCTCACGTTCAATTCTCGGCTGAAGTGCAGGGAGTACCTTCTGTGTGGAGTCTGCATGTCCTTCCCGCAGTTGAGTGGGTGTTCGAAAGATATGCGTAAATAGGCATGCCTTAGTTGAAAGTTGAACGTTGAGCTGGCACCTTGGCATTTGTGAAAATCTACTGCCAATCATTAGCGGACCGGAGTTGCGCTGTGACGACCCCTAACCGGGAAAAGCTGAAAGACAACAACAACAGTGGAATTCAATACAAGAAAATACAGTGAAGTTGCTGGCTGAAAACATTTATGCAGCATTAGATAACTACTGCTGGCTGATAAACACTAATATTTCAAACTGCTACATTATGCTTCCCAAAAGTAGCCGCAGTGGTGCAGCGGTTAGCATTGTCGCCTCCCAGCAAGAGGTTCTGTTGTTCGATTCTCAGCTGGAGAGCCTTCTGTGTGAAGTCTTTATGCCTTACCCATGGTTGAATGATGTTAAAGACATGCAGGTAGGTGCGAGCGTGCATTTGCATGCCTTCGATGAAGGTTGGGCAACTCGGCACCTTAAAAATCCACTGCCAATCATGAGCGGAGTTCCGCTGTGGCGACCCCTAACTGGGAAAATCCGAAAGACATTATGCTTCACAAAACCATAGTGACTGCTCTGCCTCTTTGCAATTTCACTGCAGCGTGCTTCATTATTTTTCCTTTATGCTAAATAACCGATTCAAATATCTGTATCAAATATTTCCTTTTTCCAGATTTATAAACTGCCGATGGCATAATTTCATCTTGCCTGAGTAATAAATGCTAACAGTGTATATCACACTAGAACTCTTTTCATCGAACATTTTTCTAATGTAAGATTTGTGATTTGTGAGGTTACATAAATTTACATAAATTAGTGTTATGTGTTTCAGCACTTTTGTTTACACAGTTTTTTCTTCCTAGAGGATTTTTTGGCTGCTTGCTGTTTGTTATTGGGCAATTTGTTTAAGGGAGTTAGCAAGACCACTGGTTAAAATGTATGTAAATGCTGATTGCAAATACATTGGTTTAATCAGGCACATGGGATTAGACACACTCTTTCATGATTTCAACTTGATCACTTTCTAACTGCTTTTGTTCATGTATATATTTTGACTATTCTTTTGAGTTCTAAAATTAATGTTTCTAAAATTGCTCAGATGCCCCTGTCCTGTTCTTTTCTACACTTTCTAAATGTTGTGTATTTAGCATCTAAATAATGGTGCTTTACACAAATAATACAACTAAAACAGTTAGAGCTGCTAGTGTACCTTAGGCAGAAAAAGAGTGAGGCCTGAATTTGTAAAGTTTCCAACTCATGGATACCTTTTTGAATTCTAGGTCAACCCTTACTTGGTGTTTATGCATGAAAGCATGCAGCACCCTGTTGTCATGTCTCAGTGGCCATGCTGCATGCTAATGAGGCAGTTCAGGTGAAAGGCATATCCTAACTAGCCATGTGCTCCCTACCCCAGAACAGAACCAGTAAAGACATCTACACAATTGCTTGGCCATGTAGATTAAAATGGATGTTCTTGCTATATTTCTGCAGTAAGCACAGCCAAAATGCTGTGTTGTGTTCATCCATCATAGTAGAGGTAAATGCTGGGGAGTGCAGTGATAAAATACAGTTCAGAGGTGTATGAGTCAGTGTATGCGAGGGACTACATTTTTTGTGTGCGTGTGATTGTGTGTGTGTGTGTGTGTGTGTGTATGTGTGTGTCTGTGCTTGAATAAGTGAATGTGTTTGAAGCTGAAAGTTAGCGGTAGGAAAGGTAGGGATGGGCTGAGATAGATGTTTGGGTTTGTGTGTGAATGGATGAGTGTGTCAGTGTAATTGCTTGAGTAGGGGGCTGTGTGCATTCAGGTGTGCATGTGTGCATATGTGTGTGTGTGTGTGTGTGTGTATAGGCACATGTGTGTGCAAGTGGACTCTGAGACTGTGTATGTGTCTGTGTGTGTGTGTGTGTGCATGTTTGTGTGCATATGTGTGTGCATGTGCACAAGTATGAGAGTGTGTGTGTGTGTGTCTGTGTGTGTGATTGCTTGAGTAGGGTGCTCTGTGTGTGTGTGTGTGTGTGTGTGTGTGTGTGTGTGTGTGTGTGTGTGTGTGTGTGTGTGTGTGTGTGTGTGTGTGTGTGTGTGTGTGTGTGTACATGTTTGTGTGCATATGTGTGTGCATGTGCACATGTATGAGAGTGTGTGTGTGTGTGTGTGTGTCTGTGTGTGATTGCTTGAGTAGGGTGCTATGTGTGTGTGTGTGTGTGTGTGTGTGTGTGTGTGTGTGTGTGTGTGTGTGTGTGTGTGTGTGTGTGTATGTATGTGTGTGTGTGTGATTGTGTGTGATTGCTTGGGTAGGGGCTGTATGTTTGTGTGTGTGTGTGTGTGTGTGTGTGTGTGTGTGTGTGTGTGTGTGTGTGTGTGTGTGCGCATGGGGGGTTCAGGGTTGTAATATCTTCACACACCCCTAGACTAAGGAACAGCATCTTCAACGTTTGTGTGGGGGGAATACTAACCACCAGGGATGAAGAATGTCATAATGGCACTATAACACTATGTGCCTTAGAAGGTGATGGGAACACTAGCCATGAGGGATAACTCCAGCTATAATGGCACTTTATTACTCCAAGGATTGGAAGGTGGGAATAAGGAAAGGCATCTATGCAATCAATTGGCTAAAATGGTGTGTTCATCCATCAGAGTGGAGGTAATTGCTGGGGAGTTTAGTGGTGAGATAAGGTTTGGAGGTTAACCACCAGGGGTAACTCTAACAATCTCATGCCTTAATGGCACTTTGATCTCTACAGGAACTGGGGGAAAACACTAACCATCAGGGATAACTACAATTCTCATGCTTCAGTGGAAAGTAAACTGAACAGGGATCAGGGGGGTGGAGGAACCACTAGAAACCGAAGACTGCTATTTAAAATACAAGATGAAAAAAAATCATGGGGGAAAGGGATTTGAGATAGGAGCTCTTAACACAATAAACACATGCATTAACCCACTGCACTAACAAAGAAGTATGTATAAGACAGAGGTATTTACAGAACAGAATAGAAATGGAGGAACTTGGCATTATACAATGCCTGCCACATGTTGAGATGTACAATGGAGAGGAAACTAAAACATTGTTATACTTTTCATCCTCATAAACACCTTCTGCCTTAATATGCATTTACATGATTTACTGAAGCATATTTAATGTGAAACTCCAATGTCTGACATTAATTACTGACTTTGAAATCATCCCTGAATTACATGGGCAGTGGAAAAGAAGACATTATGGATAATCTGACAACAGGCAAGTACAGGGTAAGTGGTACATGTAAATATGTGTGTTTCGTTGTGTGTTTATGTGTGTGAGAGTGACCGAGGGTCACCTATGCTTCCATGATGAGGCTGCCAACACAGTTACCTACCACGAGAAGTGCAGACCTGCACTTCATGGTAGGTAACATTTTTTAAAGACATGCAGATTAGCCAAAAATAAGGACTTTCCTCACTGCAGCCAACTATTCTGCAAATTGCACAATACAGCACTGTGGTAACAGGGTGTTTTTACCATGGGCCTTATAGCCTGCACTAGGGATCTTAACGAATCCCCTAGTATATTATCTAATTGCCTATAAATGTTTATTTTTCTTAGTCATAAAGTAACATTTTGCCCATCGCATAACTTTACTTTAATCATTTTATGTCCTATTTATAGGTTACCACATATAAGTTGTTAGGTCTGTAGTGTAGTGGTTATCATGTCTGTTTCACACGCAGAAAGTCCTGGATTCAATCCCGAGTCGAACCATCCTAATTGCTCATTACGAAATATTAAAACCAGGGTCTTATGTAGAGTATACTTAAGTGTATAGTATGAGCCTATGAGGATTATTGATGAGAAGGGAATCACAGAAAGGGATGCTACGGTTGGATGCTGACATATATAAATATAATATTGTGTAGAAGCACGAACTAGTAATATGTTTGATAAAAAATATATCTGTCTCTAAGTATGAAAAGCATGGTATTTCTTTCAAGTGGTACTCGTGGGCTAATTGGTATTTCAATAAAGGATTTACCCCAGTATAAAAGTGAGCAGCCTAGACTGGTAAAGTTAGGAAGTTATTGTCTCACTGGAGGGACAATGCCATTGATACTGAAGGAAGTCCTGGAAGGAAGGACTGAATGAGGCAGAGTTGGGACTAATATGGAGAACTGTGCTTGATTTTTGCAGGTCCATAGGCTCATAGACAAGTACTAGGCTAGTTGCCTTTGTATCCAGTTTTAAGCCTAGTTAATTTCCCATTTAAAGGTTTTAGGTCAAGGATGAGGCTTAAACATTTGGAACTGAGAAACAAGGTCTAGGAGTGAAGCTTAAATTTATGCATGGAAGTGTTGTGATGATTGTTTTTATTTGGACTAAGCATAAGGCTTATATGAATGGCCTATAGCCTAGAATAATCAAACAAACTGAAAAGCTTACTACTTGGGACTATTCTTCTGGTGTACCTGAACTGAGAGCTGGGTCTAGAAAGTGGCCTGCCTATAATCTGATACAACTTTTATGGACTAGTGAACCTTTTGGATGGGACTATTTTTTAAAGGTGCTGTTTATTTTGTATTTCTAAGAAACCAAGAGAACTAATCTTTCATTGCAAATTTAATAAATGTGAATCTTGTGGATGTCCTGCCTCCACTGTTTTTATAAATCTTATTCACTGGTGGCTTAAGCAGTGAGTATTCAGTCTCAGACTCGTGTCTGATACCCCCCCCCAACTTGCCATAGATAAAGAAGTGGAGTTCCCAATGTGAGAATTTGTAGAAGAATTTTGCTTTGTACAACCATATTCCTAGTCTTGTATGTGAAGAAACATTTTTCATTGGTAGATACAGCTGTGTTCCTGCTTTTGCTGTGGACCTACTGGAAGAACATCAGTGCACTGAATCTTTTTCCTTTTTTTTTTTTTTTTTTGATTTGGTTTGGTGAGAAAGCAATCTTGTGTTCCTGTAGCATGGGGAGTGTTTATATCTTACAAAATGAGCGCATGAGTGCAAACACAGAGACATTTCTACAGAGGATTTGGGAGCCATGAATAAAGACTGACCAACAGTTAAAACAGCTACAGAGATTGATTGTAAAAACAACAATTAATATTTATTTATCTGCACTAGACAGAGGTCAACTGTTAATACAGTTAATATTTAATACAGTTGAGTTTGCTATTGTGTAAGCTTTAAGACAAAATCTTTAAAAAGCCTTGTACATAGTATGGTTTTGGAATTATTGATGCAAATATGAACAAGCAATATTTGATGTCTAGAGGCATCAGTAGGAGTTAACTGCAGATGTGCCTGGAGACATCACTCGGATGTTTGATCTAATCAGTAGTAATGTGTGGGGGTGGACACTTGCTGTTCTAAATTGCACTTTTACATCTCTGTTTATATGTTTGCCATAAATAGGCTGGTTTAAATTTAAACAATACATATATTTTCCACACCTTCTTCTAAGTATATAAAAGCTGATATATTTAACGTTGCTAAAATATTTCTGATTTTTTGTTACTGAGGATCACTATTGCTTTGGAACACTACCTGAGTTTCATGATTTTTTGGAAATTATTGTGACTGAGCTCCTCAATGAAGTTTTAAGACCAGCAGTTTCCTTGTTTTTTTTTTTTATATTTTATTTTTTATTTTATTTTTTAGTGCTAGGAGGATTGTTACATCCTGTGGCTCTAACCCCTGAGTTGTGTCATTAGTTTATTATCAGGAAAAGAGTTTCCCCATTTCAGCGCACATTGGAAAATGCAGGAGGAGGGACATCCCCAGACATAATGTGATATAGTGAACATGAAAGAGAAGGAGCAGATGCCTAAAATTCACTATAAGAATGAGGACGAGGGAGAACAAGGCCGGATGAAAGAAAAAACATTCATTCTGGAGTAAAATTGGAAGCAATAAACCAATGAACTTAATAAAAACAAAAGTGCTGCATGAGTGGTAAGCATTTGCCCTGAAGTAGAAGGGCATCAATGTATAGAAGTAAAGGAAAGTGGGCTAGTGATGATTCACACTGAGATAAAGGGAGAGAGGAATGAACGGAAGAAGAAAAAAGTAGTTCCACTCAGACAAAATAACCATAAAAAGAGTTTTAGTGAGATTCCTGGTGAGCTAAAACATACGGATTTTATGCAAAGGGTACGAGTTTTATATGTCAGATTAGCAGGCCAGATAAGGTAGGGAAGAACAAATAAGGCAGAATATGACAGAAAAGGAGCTTGACTTTGGTGAGGGTACGTGCTGCGATAATAGGGCAGTTGAAAATAAAAACATAAGCACAGTGTGATAGATCTCACCAGTAAAACATTAGGCCATCAGCTTTTCTCATATGTCAAAATCTGTTCTAATCTACTCTACTAAGGGTTTGTATATCAAGGGTGCATGTGGGGCAGTTACACCTTTATGGGGAGCAACAGGAATGCTTGTCATTTAAGCAAAGTGTATATACATGACAGGGTTTGCATAGCCTTAATCAGAGTGTGAAACAAGGAGATCCAGAATAACTGAAGTGTACAGACAGAATCTGAGGCCCAGACCAGCAGCTCTGGAGGGGGAATGTATCACAAAGGAAGACCCAGAACCTTATTGAATGGAGGTGGACTAGTACCAGAGATTTTGTTTGACTTTCACTTTATTAAGTACCTCAGTGTTAAAAGTATTGTTAAAACTCTTTTTTTTTCTGGTAGACCACAGATATTGTTTATGTTGACAAAGTCAGTCTTTCATACAATAAAACTCTTTTTATAAGTGAAAGTTGTCTATCAAGCAATTTATTCACCTACATGAGTAGAAAATGTGGCATAAACAAAGGACAGACACTTGGCCATTGAAAAGGAGTATTTATCCATTATTTGGGCACCAGGCCCCCTGCACTACTATTTTGTAGGACAGCAGTTCACACTTGACACAGACAATGCCCCCTTGCAGTCAATTTAACAAAAAAGGAGGGCAATGTTACACTCTGCAGGTGTCCCCTTTCCTTACAGCCTTCTTGGTATAAAGTCCAGCATCTTCATGTTGCAAACACACACAATGCAGATCATCTTTTTAAGCTGTACAGGCCATACATTGACCCTGAAATAAGTGGTTTTAAGCTGAGAAGGAAATCAAATGTCAGATAGCATTCTGGGTCTCACCAGAAAAGATGGTAAAAAGTCTGACCTGGTATTTGAAAGTCTGAGTTAATGTATTGCATTATGGGTTTTATATATCACTAATTCACATAGGACAGTTACCATTTTAAAGGGAGCACTAATGAATTGCAGGGCATTAAGCAAAATGTATATGTAAACTCCAATGAGATTTCCAATTTAATCACCAAGAATGTCTCACATACTTTCAAAGCAGACAAAGTCTGATCCAGTTCTGTTGTTGTACAAGAATGAGATGTGAAGATTCTTAGTTGTACCAAGTGAAGGAACATTAAGAATGACAGGGACAACCTGATTCATAAAGAACTTTGAAGCCATGGCCTTGAAATGCCTGGTTCAAACCAGAAGGATATTAAATTGACAGATCTGACATGGGATCAGGTCTGAACCCCCCCCCCCGCCCCGATAAGCTTAAAAGGTGATCTAAGTTACACAATCAACAACTCTGAATGCGTTTAAAGTAGTATTTGACCCCCTAGTAGTAAATGAAGATAAGATCAAGATGGAGCAGATGACCTCCATACTTTCTGGAGCTGCTCAAGGATTCTTCAAATGTGCAGCTATTTTATTAGGAAGATGCATTAAATATATGATCTAGCTCTTTGAAGAAGGAGGGAATTTTGGATTTTTGGCAGTCCACTGAGAATCAGTAAAGGCTCAGAATCCACCATAGAGGTATGTTGGGTCCTGTCTAGTGTCACTAAGTTATTCTGTGCTGAACACTGGGGGCTATAGTAATACCCTACATGCAACACTTTGAACCTTTCGTATGTAAAAAAATTAACACAGTATCATGAACTACAGAATGAACTGGCACCCCACCTAACTGCCATATTCAGTCATAGCCTCACCTCAGGCTTTGTGCCCATTGAATGGCACACAACGACGGTTATCACATTCCACAAAGGGGGAGCCACCACGGACCCTGGGAACTACCGCCCTATTAGCTCGACGAGCCTGGTCTGCAAGGCTATGGAACGTATTATCATGGAACTTATAAACAATGACATTGGTAATCTCTAAACTCTGGACCCCACCCAGTTTGGGTTACTAAAAGGTAGATCATGTCTCCTAAACCTGATAGACTTCTTTGAAGCAGTCACCAAAGCCGTAGATGAGGGTAAGGTGGTTCACACAGCATATCTAGATTCTCGTCAAGGCTTTCGATACCATCCCTCACAATGGAATTATAGATAAACACACTAAACTAGGTATAAATCCCTATGTCGCAAGATGGGTTGCCAACTGGTGCACTTACAGAATCCACACTGTGAAAGTAGCAGACTCCAAATCTGACTACAGACCAGTGACAAGTGGAGGACCACAGGGTTCAGTCCTGGGTCCTCTCCTGTTTGGTATCTACTTCTCTGAAGTACAGACTAACACAGGAGGTCTTTGGCTAATGAAGCTCGCAGATGACTGCAAACTAGGAGCCATAATTGAAACTCCTAATGATGTGGACATCCAACAAAAGGGCCTCACTGAGACAGATGCCTGGTGGCAAAGCCATGACCTCAAGCTCAATAGCAAAAAGTACATTGTCATCCCTTTTGGTAAAAACTCTGTACCCATGAACTACCACATAGGCGGTAGTCTATTTAACACCAAAAGTATGATAAGAGTCCTTGAGACACAGGTGGACAGTAGTCTCTCCTTTGATAATCACATTGCCAAAATAGTCAGGAAATCCTCATCACAAAAGGTTTCTCATCCAGGAAAAAAGAGGTCATTGTTCCCCTCTACTCATCACGCATTAGACCCATTATAGAGTACAATGCCCCTTTTGGTATGTACCTCACAAGACATCTACAACAACTAGAAAGGCCACAGAAATAACTCTCAAAGAGGATTACCAGCCTCAAACAGATGTCCTACGCAGACCGTCTCAAAAAACTCCAGCTTTACTCCATCGCATATCGCTTACTCAGAGGTGATCTCTGCCTAACATACAAAGCTATGTCAAACTCAGAGTTGTTGGACATGCTCCACTTAAAGAAATCCCAATCCCTCTGAGCTACATGCTCTAGGGACCTAAACCTTGTCACCACAATAAACAGAACATGCTGGAGGGATAGATTCCTGTCCCAGGGACTTCACATACTCTGGAACAAACTACCTGTCTATATCAAACAAAGCTCCTCATTAGCACTCTTCAAGAAAAATCTTGATGATTGGATGGGAGACAGGAAATTCACCACAGGGATCACTTCTGTGGCTCTGCTCGACAGGGGTACAGGAAAATAATTTTCTTGGATGGCAAAAGCCAGGGTATCTTTTTGGCTAGGCTTATATAGGCCCAAGGGCCAATAGCCTAGTACCTACCTATGAACCTATGTACTTAATGAAGAGGGTGAGTTTACATCAAAATCTTCATTATGGTCGGCTGGGTCTTTTGGACGTATATATGGTGGTGTTGTAATCAGGAGCAGAACTGCAGTTGTTATATTGTTGTTTTTCTTTCTTTTTTTTCCTCTTGTACTGTTGAAGTTTTCTGTTTTGCATACTATTGGTACACACACACACATACACAAACAGTAATTTTGAACAGCAGGAGAGAAAAAAAAATTCAACATATGGATAATTGTATAATTTGTAGACTGCTGCTCCTGAAAAAAAATTCATGATGACTACCATAACTATAAATTGCTTTAAAAAGTTCTCCTCAGTGCTATATGACAAGTTTGAGACTATACCATGTGAATCCATTAAATCCAAAAAGTGAAGCCAGTTTCTCACTATCAACAGAAAAGTGTAAAAGTTGCTGCTACACATTAACATTACACCCCAACATACCAGCACGTGCTAATTCCAACAAGTGCTGTATCTTTTTTTTCCTATATTGGAGTCCTAAAATCAGGCAAGATTGAGACCGGATTAAGCAAAGTGCTATTACTATATTTATCTGTAGAAGTAGTAGTAATAGAAGCAGTATTTAATTTTTTTAAAACAAATCTTTAGCGTGTGTTTATTATGATAATGCAGTTTCAATAGACACTCAATTATTCCAAGAAAAACATGTAAATCAGTCAAATATCAGAAAATAAAAACAAGTTTACACTTCAGATGTCACGCAGTGCTATAAAAAGTCATAACATTTTGCAAAGGAACAAGGTCTGCCTGCACGCTCCAACATGAGAGCAAACCTCCCTACCCTCACCATTTATATATACCTAATCTAAGGTGACACTAACTTACAGAAGGGGAGAACGTGGAGAGCAAAAGTAAAACTCACCTTCTGTCTGTCTGCTGAATTACACAAAACAAAACTCAATAAACAACATCTGTAACACAACTAGTTCTGACAAAATGAAATGTTGGCGATAGTAATCCGATGGTCTTCCTGCTGAAACCCTATGAGACTTGCTAGGAATTACAGCCACGGTAGGATTCTTGTGGACCACACTTTTTTGTGACACGTTAGTCAAAGAGGAAGAAAGACTTCTGAAATGAAGATGGACGCCAGAAGACTTTGTGGGATATGCTGATAAGATAGCTGCTACATGTTTATAGTTAGTGAGCTGCCTAAATCCAGGAAGCTTCATTATTTTTCATCCAAGTGTGTAGTGAATTTTGCTCTGATGTTGTCTACACTGCTTGAGGACAACAACAGTGCACTGTAGTTAAACAATTTACTGGGTTCTTGATTTCAATCAATTCATTATTCCTGCCTGATATAATATGCTCATTGTTAAAACTACATGTTAAACTATGCAGTAAAAGACAAACAATGCAAACTTTACCATACAAATAAGTAATCTTTGCAATGCCATATTCCTGTCCAAAAATTTATATACTCATAGATGAAAAAAGAATCCCTCATAAATCCATTAATACCCGGCATGACTTTGTACAGATATCCAAGGATGACACAGATATTGGACTTCAATCTTGCTTTCCCAGTTGCCCTACAGTCTTCAACTTACCACTTAGTGAATAAGTACAAGATCAAGACAATTAACTGAACAATTAAAGCTAAAGTCAGCATCTGTGAAAGCTTAGTACTGTGAGTATTATTTTGAGCTTATATTGTCACTGGTGGGCGGCCACGGTGGTGCAGTGGTTAGCATTGCTGCCTCACAGCAAGAGGTTCTCCGGTTCGATGCTGGGGTGCCTTCTGTGCGGAGTCTGCATGTCCTCCCTGTGGTCGCGTGAGTTTCCTCCGGGTGCTCCGGCTTCCTCCCACATCCCAAAGACATGCTGCAGGTGGATTGGACACTCTAAATTGGCCCTAGGTGTGCGTGTGAGTGTGCCTTCTGTGGAAGGTTGAGCGCCGGGCTGGCAACTCGACACTGTAAAACTCCACTGCCATTCAATGTGCGGACAAGGTGAGCCGCTGTGGCGACCCCTAACCGGGAAAAGCCAAAAGAAGAAGAAGAAGAAGAAGATTGTCACTGGTAATGCATGTGTATAACTACTATTGCAATCAAACACAGTGCAGCTATCATTCTGTTTTAACAGTTCATCCTTTTTAAAATGCCGTGTGATGATCTTTTTAGTTTGAAACGTCAATTCCTTTTATATGGTACTCTACATCTTTCAAGTCTGGTGATTACATACATACATACACAGATACA
Organism: Protopterus annectens; assembly: GCF_019279795.1. Classification (NCBI taxonomy): domain Eukaryota; kingdom Metazoa; phylum Chordata; order Ceratodontiformes; family Protopteridae; genus Protopterus; species Protopterus annectens. The sequence goes on along the minus strand of NC_056730.1, from coordinate 89,745,756 downwards.
TGCATACATTCATACACACATACATTCACAGATACATACATACATGCACACATACGTACACACATACATACATAAATACATACATATATACATACACACACACATACATGCACACATGCATACAAACATACACATACATACATACATATATACATACACACATACAAACATGCATATATATGCACACACATACATATATACATACATACATACACATATTTGAAGAACGGGCATTAATGCCCTTCTAGCCTGCCAATATATACGAAAATAGTTGTTCCCATAATAAGTGTCCAGGATGTTCTTAAAAATATCTAAACTATTGCTTGCTTTAATGTAATTTGATAGTCTGTTCCATACATCAGCTACTCTGTCAGAGAACCAATTAGTGCACTTCTCATTCCTATAGAATCTTCTACATAGGCTGTCTGGTGACTCTCTACTACTTTTTGGTATCCCCAAAAATTCTCAGAGGTAGTTGTCTCCAAATGCCCTATATACATGAACAGTGTGTGCTAAGGTTATTGTTATGAAGGCCATTTCATGATGCATTCATTCAAAATCAGGACAGTGATATTTACATTTCTTGCACATCTTGCTTTAAGTGTGCTTTAACCATGTTTTACTCTGTGTTAAGCTGTTTCTATGCTTACTGTTAGAGTTTGTAGTTTATGTTACAGTATGATTTCAGTTTTGTTTGGGGTGAATGGTATTGCAGTCATAGTTTCCATATGCTTTAATGTGATGCATTCATGTATTTATTGAGTTAACCTTTTTTTATTGATTAATGCAAATGTTTTTACCAATGTTCTTGGAAGACAGATGAAGGAGAATGTACTTGGAAACAGCAGTGACCTCCAAGGCAGAAACGCACTCGACCACCACAACACAGCACTAATCATAAAACACATAACTCTCCTAAATAGTGTGCCACTCAACCAAAGCCCTTGAGGCAAAACAGCATGCCAAACACACTAGTCATAGGAGACTCGATAGGGAGGCACACTGATGTCCCACTCACTAGGTTCAATAAGGAGAAAGTAACAGTCAGCTGCCTGTCAGGCACCAGGATCCACCACATAACACACAGACTCAGGTCCCTCAACAACAGGTACAAATATGACTCTGTCATTGTACATGTGGGTGTGAATGACCTGAGACATACCTCCCTGGACTACACGTAAAGAGACATGGAGGAGCTCTTGGATTATGTAGCCCAGGTGGGTATGACCCCACCCTTGAGCAGCATCCTACCATCACCCAGAATGATACCACAGTACAAGCAGAAAATGATTTATTTCAACAATTGGCTAAGTTTCTGGTGTCATTCTAAGGGGATCCAGTATCTGTCTGCCTGGGATGACATGATTGACAGACCTTGATGCTTTTCCAGAGATGGCCTGCATCTGTCACCCCTGGGGTTCCGGATACTGGCCAAGGCTCTTGCCAACCCTATAATACCTTTCTAGGAGGTGTTCCAAAGACCAAATTACCACCGTAATAGATACAAACAAATGCAATTTTCAGGGTCATGCTGCTCATGCTAGAAGTCTAAATCTCAAAATGCATTCGCTCGAAGTGCTCCTTAAAATGGAGAACATCGACATTTGTGCTGTAACAGAGACATGGTTCAAGGCAGCAGAAAGCACCCCTGCACTACCAGGCTACAACTCATTCGACACCTTTCAGCCCCAGAATTTGGACCGAACTTCCAAAGGCGGTGGTGTTTCCATATTCATAAAGGATGCGCACACCTCCAGACTGGTAGCCCAACATAACACATCTGAGATACTTCAGGTGCAGCTAACATTGGGTAAGACAGCAATTCAGGTCATAGCCTGCTATAGGTCCCCAACCATGTCCCAAGATTCACAATCCACATTCCTAAGCACCCTGGAGAATATTAAGGTCCAACCTAGCACTCTCATACTGGGCGACTTCAACTACCCCTCCATTAACTGAGAAAACTACTCATGTACCAATACACTTGCCCAACGCTTTTTGGAATTCACTAATTCCAATGCCCTGGACCAGCTCGTGCTTACCTCCACTAGAGGTAGCAACATCCTTGACCTGGTCATTACAAACATGGGCGACCATTGCTTTACATCAATAGTCAACTGCTCCCTGGTTACTTCCGATCACAAGCTAATCACCTTAGAAATCCACATCCCTCCCACCCCCCCAACAAAGGTAACCACCATGAAAAGCTTCTCCAAAGCTAACTTTGGGCTCCTAAAAACAGCGGTGGCTAACTTCATGGCACCCATGCAAATGGAGAATAGTTGCATGACCGCCATATCATACACCAATGCACTGTATGAACACATACACACATGCATGGATCTCGCCATACCTAATACAACTAAGGCACTCTCCTCAAAAAAAAGGAAGCCAATCTGGTGGTCCACTGCCATAAACAAACTCTACAACAGAAGGAGGAAACTGATGCGGAATAAGGTGAAGTCCCAAGACTGGAAAAGCTCCATTATCAGCCGCAGCAAAAGGTTGAGATCCCTCATCAAATCCTCTAAAGCTAGCTATGAAAACAGAATTGCAGCAGATAGTAAAGACAACCACAAGGCCTTCTATAGTTATGTAAAGAATCTCCATGGCAATACCCAGATTTGCTCTGAGCTACTGCACAATGGCATCCCCTATACCGAGCCAACAGTTATTGCAAATATACTGGTGAACAGATTCAGTACTAACTTTACCCCCCCCCCCAAAGGACCAATCACAATACCAGTAGATTGCCAGACACCCAGTATTACTGCTGCACAGGTTAAAACAGCACTGTCCAAGGCCAAGAATACAGCTTCTATGGGACCTGACAGTATCCCTGGCTGGGTTCTACATGAACTACAGATTGAATAGGCACCTCACCTGTGTGCTCTGTTCAATCACAGCCTCACCTCAGGCTTTGTCCCTACCGAATGGCGCACTGCTACAGTCATCCCTCTCCACAAAGGAGTAGTGACTACAGACCCTGGGAACTATTGTCCCATTAGCCTGATGAGTCTGATATGCAAAGCTATGGAATGCATCATCATGGATCCAATAAAAAAGGATATTGGGAATCTCCAAACTCTGGATCCTACACAGTTTGATTTTGTGAAGGGTAGATCATGCCTGTTCAACTTGGGTTGATTTCTTTGAATCAGTCTCCAGAGCTGTGGATGAAGGTAAGGTGGTTCATACAGCCTACCTTGATCTGGCCAAGGCCTTTGATACCATTCCCCACTCAGGAATCATAGAAAAGCTAGTCATCAACCCCCATATCACTAGGTGGGTTGCAAACTGGCTCACAGATAGAACCCACAGTGTGAAAGTAGCTGACTCCAAGTCAGGCTGCAGACCAGTCACAAATGGAGTCCCACAGGGTTCGGTCCTGGATCCTCTCCTGTTTGGTATCTACTTCTCTGAAGTCCAGGTCAACACGAAGGGACTCTTGCTGACAAATTTTGCAGATGATTGCAAGTTTGGAGCTATTATTAACTCCCCAGGTGATGTTGACATCCTACAGAAAGGCCTCAATGCAATCAATGACTGGTGTCAGAACCATGGCCTTAACCTCAATGCCAAAAAATGTGTCTTCATCCCCTTTGGGAAAAACCCAGTTTCCTTAAATTACCACATTGATGGTAGTCCACTGAACACAGAAGGAGTTATAAGAGATCTGAGAACACAGGTTGACAGCAATCTCTCTTCTGACCACCATGTTACCACTGTGGTCAGAAAGTCCTTCTATGTGGCATATCTCATCACTAAGGGTTTTACATACAGGAAGAAAGAGGTCATTGTCTCCCTCTACTCTTCCCTCATTAGGTCAATCAAGTACAACGCCCGATTTGGCATGTACCTCACTAGACACCTGCAACAACTGGAGAGGCTGCAAAAGTACCTCACAAAGAGGATCCTAGGCCTTAAACACTTGTCCTATATGGAAGAGCAAAAAAAAAAAAAAAACAGATGCAGGGTGCAGTATACAGCAAAAAAAATGTAGAATAAATGAAAATAAACTGCATAGCAACGTACAGTGTCAGCAACTTTAATAGTCACAGAAAAAAGTAATAAGGTTAGCGCTTTCACGACTCACAGGTCACTTCATCAGACAATTTAAAACAAACTAAAGACATCTTATATAACAACATCATGATGTCAGCTGATGCAATTATCTATTTAAAGAAATACATTCCCTAAAATATTCCAGCAGCAAACAAAATAGTAAAAACAGGGATTCCAACCACTGTAGCCACCAGTAACAAAAAAACAACAGGCTGGAAGGAAGCACTCAGATTTACAATTTCTTCAAGGTTTAATGCCACAAAAAGGTAGATGAGCAACACACCAAAACGCTGATAACACTCCAAATACGTTTTTGTGCATAAGAACTTCATCAGAATAATAAATTACAATAGCAAAGGCCCATTAAATAGATCCCCCAATCAAAAAATGACCAATAAAATCACAAAATACAATTTAAAACGACATTTAAAATTCCAAGTGCTGCCACCTGGTGTCAGAACATACTAATTACATCCTAAAAACAATGGTAAAAATATTTATGTAGAACCTGTTCATGCAATCACTCATATAATGTCAATAAAATAACTCAATAGTATGTTTGTAAAAATTAATAAAAATACATATTTATACTAGTAAGAATAGTGCATCTGTAAAAGAAATGGAAATAAATGTGTTTGTTTCAAAAACTTATTATAGCTTGGCATATCTGAGTTTTAGTAGAGGTGCTATTGAGATGTTCTCATTTAACCCGGGGGTCCTGCTTGCATCTAGGGTGATCTGCCACAATAATTCCCTATACTCTCCCATGCACCCCCACCCTCACATCCTGAATAGCAACCTCTAAAACAAAAAACTCAAACCTTGCCTCTGGGCAGTCCAAAGAATGTTTATATAGAGCATTTTTGACATTACGTTTCTTAACATCATACATATGCTCATAAATGCTTCTTTTCAACTTTCTTTCAGTCTTGCCCACGTAAAAGGCTTCACAGGTCTTGCACACAACTAAGTATACTAACCCACTAGTATTACAGTTACTTAAACTTTTACCATACACCCATTTATTCCTACTTTTTAAAAAAAACCCAGTCAGTGTTAGAAATAAAATTGCACTGTGTGCATGCTCCACGTTTAAAAGTACCTTTTCTCTTGGTGATGTGTGCTGGCTTCTGTTTACCCCCACCCACCAAAAGGTCTTTCAGATTTTGTCCCCTCTTATAACTGATCTTCAGAGGTCCCCTGTCAATACTTTTGATATCCGTCAGTGAAGTGAACTTATTCCATTCCTTTTTTATTGTGTCCACTACCTTTTTAGAGTCCAAGTTAAAATCTAAAGTAAGAGCTTTGGAGTAAACCGAGGGGTTAACTTCACTTGATATGTGTTGATTTGTGTCCAGTCCTTTACCCAACAATGGGTAGTACCTGATGTGACATAAATCACTTACATATGTACGACTGTCCACCAATAAGTCCTTCGGGTAACCTCTTTGAATAAATAAGCTTTCAATAAAGTCACACTCCAAAGAAAAATCACCATCCAGAGAAGTCATTCTGGATGCTCAAATTAGCTGACCTTTATAGATGTTTTTTTCTGTATAACAGGGTGGGCACTAGAGAAATGTAGATAAGAATTTGAAAATGTGTCTTTACGAAATATTTTAGACTTAATGCCCTCCACAGTCTTAATTAAACTCACATCCAACAAATCAAGTCTATCCATATTTATAGAACTGGTAAATTCCAAAAAGGTGGCAGTAGTATCTAAATAGTTCAAAAATTTATGTAACTTCTCCTTGGTATCAATCCAAAAACTAGCTATATCATCTAAAAATCTCTGATAGTGGGACACACAGTTGCTATATACAGATTTTAAAGCATATTTTTTCTCCCACCAAGCTAAAAATATATTAGCGTATGTGGGGGCACAATTTTCCCCCACAGCTACCCCCTTGATTTGTTGAAAGAATTCCCTCCCATAAAAAAATGAAATTGTTTATTAATACCATTTCCATCAGTTGTAAAATGACTGACAACTGGTCCGTAGATGGACAGGCCTTATCTAGTAAGGCTTCCTCCAACAAGGCTAATCCTAAGTCCTGGGGGATAACAGTGAACAAATCTTTGATATCAATCGTGACAAAAATAATATTGTCAAAGCACTGGTCAGTTTTAATTTCCTTTAAAAAGTCCCAGGAATCTTTTAAAATAGTCTTTTCTGTGCCCCAAATTGACTTTAATTTTATGTCAAGAAACTTTGCTATGGGTGCAGTCTTTGACCCTTCGGCTGAAACAATCAGTCTTAAGGGGGGGGGGTCAATAGGGTCCTTGTGCACCTTAGATATGCCAAAAATAGTAGCTATTCTGGGTTGTGCTATATGTAAATACTTGTGGGTGCCCAGGTCAATCAATCAATCAGTCCCATAGTAAGTCGTCAATGACCAAATCGATTTTTTTTATCTGCAACAAAAATCTAATTTCTGGACATCCTTCTATATGTACTGGAATCTCCTAAAATGTCTAACATCTTGCCTTCGTAGATAAAATTGTCCATCAAAATGGACCCCCCTCCCTTGTCTGGTTTCATGACATGCACATTGTGGTTCTATTTGAGTTATTTTAGGGCTAACCATTCCCCAGCCATTTGGTTGTGTTTAAACCTATAAGGGGAAGCACAAATAGCCTGTCTTAATTCTTTTTCTACTACCATTTCAAAATTTTTAATTTGGGGGTGTAGAGGTGGGTTGAATTCACGTCTTCTCTTTAAAATCTCTAAATTTCTCTCTTTGCCTGTACCATCGAACATAACACCAAAATGTTAACTTTCTCATAAAGGTCTTGATATCTAATATCACTTTTGTCAAATCACATTTGTTGTTAGGAATAAATTTAAAACCCCGGGCTAAAAGATTAAAGTGGTCAACCTTCAGGTCTGTTCCACTGTAGTTAAAAATGTTATAATTATTAAAAGAATATTTGTTCTCACACCTAACTATAATCTCAGTGGGTAAAACTAAGGTGGGTACCACTAGAATCTCCCCCTCTCCCCTGAGCTCCTCTGTTCCCCCTCCAAATAGGGTTTTGGAAGTATTGGGGGCCTTTCTGATTGATAAGTCTCTCGGAGCGACGGAGGGGAGAGAATTCTAAAGGGTCATAGTTAATCCCTTCTTCACTTTGTTCTCCATAATTTACCTCACTGTCTACTTCAAATACATAATCCTCCCTTCTTTTGTCTACCCACTTTCCCCGGGCCCAGTGTAACTCCGGTTTTCCTTGTATTCTAATATGTCTCTATCAAGTTTCTTTATCTTGCTTTTAATATTAATGTTAATTTTTCCATCTATATCATCCAATGTATCAAAATATTTTTGTTTTTCAGTTTCTACAGAAAACAGTAAGTCACTTGTGTCAACAGAATTTAAACGTTCAATGTTTGAATGCAATTCTTTCATAGACAGTTCATTTTGCTTAATAATAATTCTAACAATGTCTAAACCACAGTTATTAAAAACCTCCAGTAATTCTTTATATAATTCTCTACCAACATGAATTTTGTTGGGGTATTTCTGCACACTTAGTCCTTTAGGCACAATTCCGTTGCTTAAACATGTACGCAAGTATTCATTGTCAATACAAAGTGCCTTATATTTCCCCATGAGGTCCCCCAGTTTTTTGACACTGGTTGCATAAGTATCATTACTAATTTCCCTCCCAACACAGTCATTTTGAGTCCCAACATTAACAAAAATGTTCTCAGTTAATCAAGTTTCAAAAGACTTCCTAGGCTTGTTAACACCATGACACATATTATGATTAGTCAAATAGTCACCTTTGTTTGAAGTTGTAGCCTTAGGAATTCCACAGTCACTTGCTCTGTCTGGTCGAGAATTTTCTTCATCTAAATCTTCCAAAATACTAGGTACCCCAATGTCTCCTTCATGGTTAGCTTTTTTAGTCCCAAAACTGCTCGAAGTTTGAGAAACTCGATGTAGTCTCTCCACCAACGCCTCAACATTGTTTCCTCCATTGTGGTTAGCTTCCTGGTTTCCCGGTGTGCTGAGTGACATCAAAACAGCAAAGGACTGGCCAAGCGGAGTGAGCAATTCAACAAGCTGGGTTAACTGGCCAATCAGCTTCCGAGTTTCGCCGATTTCGTCCTGCCTCCCTTTCGGAGATCGAGGAGAATCTTCTGTGCTTTCCATATCCCTAAAACAACTCCAACAGCAAACAAAATAGTAAAAACGGGGATTCCAACAACTGTAGCCACCTTTAACAGAAGAAAAACAGGCTGGAAGGAAGCACTCAGGTTCACAATTTCTTCAGGGTTTAATGGCACAAAAAGGTAGATGAGCAACACACCAAAATGCTGATAACACTCCAAATACATTTTTGTTCACAAGAACTTCATCAGAATAATAAATTACAATAGCAAAGGCCCATTAAATAGCTCCCCCAATCAAAAAATGACCAATAAAATCACAAAATACAATTTAAAAAGACTTTTAAAATTGCCAGTGCTGCCACCTGGTGTCAGGACATACTAATTACATCCTAAAAACAATGGTAAAAATATGTATGTAGTACCTGTTCATGCAATCACTCATATAATGTCAATAAAATAACTCAATAGTATCTTTGTAAAAATTAATAAAAATAAATATTTATACTAGTAAGAAAAGGCATTTGTAAAAGAAATGTAAATAAATGTGTTTGTTTCAAAAATTTATTACAGCTTGGCAGTCCTGAGTTTTAGCAGAGGTGCTATTAAGATGTTCTCATTTAACCCAGGGGTCCTGCTTGCATCTAGGGTGATCTGCCACAATAATTCCCTATACTCAAGGATGGTCTCCCATGCACCCCCCCCCCTCACATTCTGAATAGCAACCTCTAAAACAAAAAACTCAAACCTTGCCTCTGGGCAGTCCAAAGAATGTTTATATAGAGCATTTTTGACATTATGTTTCTTAACATCATACATATGCACATAAATGCTTCTTTTCCACTTTCTTTCAGTCTTGCCCACGTAAAAGGCTTCACAGGTCTTGCACACAACTAAGTATACTAACCCACTAGTATTACAGTTACTAAAACTTTTACCATACACCCATTTATTCCTACTTTTTAAAAAAACCCAGTTAGTGTTAGAAATAAAACTGCACTGTGTGCATACTCCACGTTTAAAACTTCATATTCTCTTGGTGGTGTGTGCTGGCTTCTGTTTACCCCCACCCTCCAAAAGGTCTTTCAGATTTTTTCCCCTCTTAGGGGGTCCTCTGTCAATACCTTTGAGATCTGTCAATGAAGTGAACCTATTCCATTCCTTTTTTATTGTGTCCACTACCTTTTTAGAGTCCAAGTTAAAATCTAAAGTAAGAGCTTTGGAGTAAGCCGAGGGGTTAACTTCACTTGTTATGTGTTGATTTGTGTCCAGTCCTTACCCAACAATGGGTAGTACCTGATGTGATGTAAATTACTTACATAGGTACGACTGTCCACCAATAAGTCCTTTGGGTAACCTCTTTGAATAAATAAGCTTTCAATAAAGTCTCACTCCAAAGAAAAATCACCATCCAGAGAAATCATTCTGGATGCTCGAATTAGCTGACATTTATAGATGTTTTTTTCTGTATAAAAGGGTGGGCACTAGAGAAATGTAGATAATAATTTGAAAATGTGTCTTTACGAAATATTTTAGACTTAATCCCCTCCACAGTCTTAATTAAACTCACATCCAAAAAATCAAGTCTATCCATATTTATAGAACTGGTAAATTCCAAAAAGGTGGCAGTAGTATCTAAGTAGTTCAAAAATTCTTGTAACTTCTCCTCGGTATCAATCCAAAAAATAGCTATATCATCTAAAAAATCTCTGATTTTGGGACACACAGTTGCTATATACAGATTTTAAAACATATTTTTTCTCCCACCAAGCTAAAAATATATTGGCGTATGTGAGGGCACAATTTGCCCCCATAGCTACGCCCTTGATTTGACGAAAGAATTCCCTCCCCCATGAAAAATGAAATTGTGTTTTTAATACAATTTCCATCAGTTGTAAAATGACTGACAACTGGTCTGTAGATGGACAGGCCTTATCTAGGAAGGCTTCCTCCAACCAGGCTAATCCTAGGTCCTGGAGGATAACAGTGAACAAATTTTTGATATCAAGTCGTGATGAAAATAATATTGTCAAAGCACTGGTCAGTTTTAATTCCCTTTAAAAAGTCCCAGGAATCTTTTAAAATAGTCTTTTCTGTGCCCCAAATTGTCTTTAATTTTATGTCAAGAAACTTTGCTATGGGTGCAGTCTTTGACCCTTCGGCTGAAACATTCGGTCTTAAAGCTGATGAAGAAAATTCTCGACCAGACAGAGCAAGTGACTGTGGAATTCCTAAGGTTACAACTTCAAACAAAGGTGACTGTTTGACTAATCATAATATGTGTCATGGTGTTAACAAGTCTAAGAAGGCTTTTGAAAATTTCTGTTAATGTTGGGACTCAAAATGAGTGTGTTGGGAGGGAAATTAGTAATGATACTTATGCAACCAGTGTCAAAAAACTGGGGGAACTCATGGGGAAATATAAGGCACTGTGTATTGACAATGAATAATTGCGTACATGTTTAAGCAAGGGAATTGTGCCTAAAGGACTACGTGTGCAGAAATACTCCAACAACATTCATGTTGGTAGCGAATTATATAAAGAATTACTGGAGGTTTTTAATAACTGTGGTTTAGACATTGTTAGAATTATTATTAAGCAAAATGAACTGTCTATGAAGGAATTGCATCTCAGCATGGTCTGCCTTCTTCGCAGGAATGAAGGCAAGACCTATAGTTAAAAGCGATATATGTTCAGCAGTTAATTCTATAGAGGAACTGTTAAAAATGAGACCTGTATTTACTGGCATCTCCTTTTCACTGTTAGTTAGTTCCTTTCTGAACAGGAGGAATGTTGCAGGCTCCCCTTCCTTGTCATGCTTCTCGAGTGATTCTTTATAGACAGAAGGTCCCTGAGTAAAAAACAGGCTACAGAGTTGTTATACACCAAGTTCGTAGATCCAGTCAGATTCAAAACAGCAACCTGTATGACATTGTTACATGTCGATGATGTGGAGGGTACTCCCTCTCCATGTATATTAACAAAAGAGCTTTCTTTAGAGTTTAAAACATTATCGGTCATTAAAGCCAAAAATGCAGGCTGATCTATGTTTCCATTAACTGAAGAAACAGATTGTTGCTTACAAGCTGCTGCCTTAGTGTACCCTAGAGATGTGGAAATAGGTGTTGCATTCGCAACTTTTACAGGCATATTTCGTTGGTCGCTATGTTGATTGACAGAATTTACAGCAAATCTATCGGCAGAGTCCCTGGGCCAGGCAAAGACTTGCTGATTTTGAAAATGCCATGTGTATTATGTGGGAAAAACAAATAGGTGTTTCAAGGATAGAATCCTAGAACACATTAGAGACATCAAAAATAAAAAAAAAAGTGAATGCTCTAGCTACCCATGTAGCACAGACAGATTCCACACATATATTTAAATGTTTAATATTTTAGGTTATTGATGATAATATTAGAGGAGGTGACTTGGAAACTGGACAGAGGCCGCTGAACAGAGATGAATTATCTTGCTTAATGCAGAGAAACCCCTTGGCCTAAATAGTATGTTTTCATTAAAACCCTTCTTGAAAGCATGTCCCTTAAAACATAAATAAATAACCTTTTCTATAATAATATTTATGACAATACTGACACATTTTTTAGTGTTTTATTATTTTTCATGGATATTTTAAGATGTCTTAGATACACAAATGTTATTATATATATTTTTATATGTCATTGTATTTTACCAGTTAATAATATTTTAGGGAATGTATTTCTTTAAATAGGTAATTGCATCAGCTGACATCATGATGTTGCTATATAAGATGTCTTTAGTTTGTTTTCAATTGTCTGATGAAGCGACCTGTGAGTCGTGAAAGAGCTAACCCTTATTACTTTTTTTCTGTGACTATTAAAGTTTCTGACCATGCACGTTGCTGTGCAGTTTATTTTCACTCGTCCTATATGGACAGACTCAAAAAACTCCAACTATTCTCTGTCTCATATCGCCTACTTAGAGGCGATCTCTGCTTGACTTACAAAGCTATGTCTGACCCAACTCTGTTAAAATGCTACATCTAAAGAAATCCAAATTCCTCCGCACCACATGCTCTAGAGACCTCAACATCATTACCACCATCAACAGAACATGCTGGAGGGACAGAATCATAACCCAGAGACTGCCTATGCTGTGGAATAGGCTTCCCATACATGTCAAGCACAGCACCTCACTGGCCCTCTTCAAGTGAAATCTTGATGAGTGGATGGGAATTAGAAAATTCATCATTCAGTGACTCTACTCGACAGATGCTTTAAGAACTAAGGTCGGGTGGCATGATGCCATGGTAGTCCTATGGGCTAGGCTTGTAAAGGCTCCAGGGCCATTAGCCTAGTACGCACCTATGAACTTATGAACCTATGAACCTAAGTTTCTGGGAAGGATTGCTGTTTTGCTGAGTTTACTGGCTTGTGTTTATTCCCTTTAGGTATGCTGTTAGTGTAACCCTTCAAAGAACTCTCACTTTCTTAATTATAATTAAGTAATTTAGTTCAAATGAATTGATGAAGCAGATAACATAGTAATATTTTTAATGACGGAGGAAAATTGGTAATATTAAAATAAATTTCCTAATGCATTAATTAGGATGTGTCATTCTATACTCCCTTATTTAGATCTATAATAAGGCTATCTATCACTCTTATCTATCTAGCTAGAACCCATTATTTAGTTCCTTAGTTAAGATTAAGATAGATAGCTGGAGATATGGATGGGTAGATAGATAGATAGATAGATAGATAGATAGATAGATAGATAGATAGATGGAGAGATAGATAGAAATTATTCACATATTTAAAGAGAAAGAATAAAAACAGATAAAGTACCAAGATTTGTGTTTATGCACTCTTTCTCCATCAGCAAATTTGAATGTATACTTTACCAACATCATCAGATAAGTCATCCTTTCCCCTCCCCAGATCATGAACTTTTGAGTATGCAACCTGAAATGACAGTGTACCCTCTTTCCAGTCATAAGGTTAGGTTACGTGTCCATTCGGACAGCTGTGGAAGGAAGAGAAGGATTAGCTTCACCAGACCATTTAAGCTTCTATAAATATTTAGTGAGTTCCTTTTGGATAATGTGAGCTTTACTTTGATTGTAAAAATGCTAGAAATTTGCTAATTTCACAATCAGATAATTATATTGATTTATTATATTACACCTAATGTTCAGAAAATATAAACATTATGAGGGCAGATGAAAATCTTGAAAATACCTGTATTAGACAGGCAGCTAGTATAATGGTTTAATGCTAGACCTCTAATCCTGTCTTCTATTTCAGCAGTTAAAATAAGAATTTTAATTTATATACCTGCCCTGTGTTACTCTTTGCAGGTCTATAGGGTTAGATGTATGTTCTTCAGGCGGCAAACTGCTAACCTATGCTGCAATTATTGGAAAAGCTTATAACAGGACTTTTCAAGTTCAAGGAGATGCTGAAAGCAGGATGTTTTGCTTATATAAAAATGTCTGCTAAATGCCTGCCTTTATCATAGACAGTTAAATGACACAGATACTACAGAGACCTGTTAGACATGAGTAGTCCATTACTAGCTGCCATGGACGCCCGCAGGCAGGTGCAAGGAGGTGCACTTGCACCCCCCCTGGAACTGGCTGGCCAAAATATTAATTTTATTTTAATTTAAAAAAAAAAGTTATTTTTTCTTAAAGAAAGGACATTCATCTTTAAGAATGCTTTTTGCATCCCATTTTAGGTGCCGGAACCATAGGGCGAGGAGAAGGGAACGCCCTCCCACTTTTACAGCTGCAAAACCTGACTCATGCATGCGCCACATGCTAAGTAATTTAAAACACAAAAGTGCATGGAAAAAAAATGATCGCATCAATTCCTGGTAGCCACACTAAGTCAACTCCCACAGTCAGGTTGGTAAGCTCCATTTCATTTAATGTCTGTATGCAGACTGAGCTGTGCTCCGTGTCATTTCCATATGCAGAGCTGTGCTCCGTTTCGTTTAAGCAGGCTGTTTCATTTCATTATCAAGAGCTGTGTCCCGTTTCATTTAAGCAGGCTGGTTCATTTCATTATCAAGAGCTGTGTCCTGTTCCGTTTAAGCAGGCTGTTTCATTTCATTATCAAGAACTGTGTCCCGTTTCGTTTAAACAGGCTGTTTCATTTCATTATCAAGAGCTGTGTTCCGTTTCATTTAAGCAGGCTGTTTCATTTCATTATCAAGAGCTGTGTTCCGTTTCATTTAAGCAGGCTGGTTCATTTCATTATCAAGAGCTGTGTCCTGTTCCGTTTAAGCAGGCTGTTTCATTTCATTATCAAGAACTGTGTCCTGTTTCGTTTAAACAGGCTGTTTCATTTCATTATCAAGAGCTGTGTTCCGTTTCATTTAAGCAGGCTGTTTCATTTCTTTATCAAGAGCTGTGTCCCGTTTCATTTAAGCAGGCTGTTTCATTTCATTATCAAGAGCTGTGTCCCATTTCGTTTAAGCAGGCTGTTTCATTTCATTATCAAGAGCTGTGCCCCATTTTGTATAAGCAGGCTGTTTCATTTCATTATCAAGAGCTGTGTCCTGTTTCGTTTAAGCAGGCTGTTTCATTTCATTATCAAGAGCTGTGTCCCGTTTCGTTTAAGCAGGCTGTTTCATTTCATTATGCAGAGCTGTGCTCCATTTCATTTAATCAGGCTGTTTCATTTAAGAATAAAGAACTCCTCAAAGGGGGGAATAAAAGAATAGATATAAGATCTGAGAGCCTCTGAGCTTTATGCACTTTCATTTTAGTTGTCATTGTCAACTACATGATGCTCTTCTTATCAAGTTAATCCAAAATTAAAAAATATGACAAACATATCAAAACAAATAAAAGCATAACTATAAAATTGTTAAAAGAATGTTCATGCATTTCTACATTTCCTTCTGGAAGATGGAAAAAAAGTGATGCATTTACCATGCTCATTTGCTTGTAAAAATTAACTAATTTGATAATTCTCTGCTGTGGAAAATGAAAAATGCTGGAGACTGAATACAGAGAACTTTGCAGGAAAGTAACTTTCACTGTACATATTCAGACCACAGCACACTGTCATTTAAGTTAAGAGTGTTAAGAGGCTTATTTTTTTCATTGCTGGTTAACTGCTACTTCAGGGTAGATAGAACATATTTCCGATCAGATCAGCATTTTACAGTATAACGTTTTAGCTACTCAACCCGCAGTTGCTCTATTATATAAAACCAGCATTTTGTCACAAGAATAGCTTTAGTATTTGAGAATAGATTGCATTGCTTGTGGACCACAGTTGTAGTAACAATTCCCCCGTGCCATTTTATTTGGACATAAAAACAATTAGGCAATGTATTTCTCGCTCTAAACCTGAATTCATTTTCTAACTGTGCTTTAGTAAGCAATTTTATTTAGGGGGGGTATAAGCTCTGTTTCATTTCTATATGCAGGTGTTTCAATTTAAGCAGGCTGTTTCATTTCATTTCACTTAAGGAGCGTATGTGTGTGTGTGTGTGTGTGTGTGTGTGTGTGTGTGTGTGTGTGTGTGTGTGTGAGAGAGAGAGATGCCCCAGTTACATATACCTGGGGTTTAGTATTACCCAGGTTCAAAACCTGAAACTTGGGCACAACAGCCTGCATTCGCTACCCACGCCATCGTCACCAGTCCAGTTGTGATAGCTCCTCTTAAAATTTGTGGTTTTGTGGCAAATCAGTGAGAATGGAATTCACTAAATAATGATAGCCCTTTAAGTTTCAGTCTTTCTATCTTTTTTGGAAATGCATGGTAACACAAAACACTATTTCAGCAACTTTCTAAGATAATACAAGCAATATTTACAATCTGTCCATGGTTTTGGGCATTTGCCTCCTCCTCAAATAAATTCTGTCTTTTTCCAGTTTTCTTCTGCTATGAAATTGAACAATTTAGCTGTGGCAAGTGGATGGTGCAGTGGTAGTGTTGTTGCCTCAGAGCAAGATGTTCTCTGGTTTTATTATTGGCTCGGGTACCTTCTGTGTGGAGTCTGTATGTCCTCTCTGCATTTGTGTGGGTTCCCTCTGGGTGGAATGGTTTCCTCCCATTTTACAAAGACCTGGAGCATTTCTGCCTGTGCCTCTGCTGAAAATTGGCTTTTTTCCCAAGTTGTATTTTCCGGTTAAATAAATGAAAAATTTTGCTGAGGGCTTCAGGGGAAGATAAGTTTAGTGCTGCTCATTCCAAATCTGTTTGCATTGTTAGTGGCAAAAAAGGTAGTAGCCTTGCTTTTGATGCAGAAGGCTGGAGGTTCTACTCCCACAATATGCAGGTGGAGCATTGATACTGTACTGTGTTGTACTTTAAAGGGAGTGGATGCTGCAGCCCTGTGAATGTCCTCCTTTGGATGAATTACCTAGTAACTATGAACCTGTTATCAGTTTGCCATCCATTCCATATTGCAATACTACTAGCCTGTCACCGTTTAATGTAACATAGACAATTTATTCTTCAAGGGCAACAGCCACTTTATTTGTAGATGAAACAATGAAATATAAAGTTGTTTCTTAGCAGCAACCTCTTCATTAGAGATCCCTTTAATGTGGAATAATTTAGATGACTGACTTCTGTAGAAATTTTGCATATTTACTGATATTGGTGGATTGTAATGACAGAAGTTTAAGTGGCCTTTTATGGTTGAAATTTTCTGAAATGGGTAGTTCTGTCATTGGTTCATACATTTTGTTTCATTGCTTACTAGAAGATTGTTCAAAACTACAAACTTAAAACAGTATAACAACTGAAGCTGTATGATACAAGGAATATAATTTAATATAATCAGGAAGGTGAATCAAAGAATGCATACATGTATGCATGACCCTAAAAATGTGTTTGAAAACAGCCCAGAGGAAAGTGTGAAAGGCTCAAAATCATGGCCAACGTTTAAGCTTTACTTTTGTTACCAAAGCAATGTGTGAAGGTAAAACAGTTCACACCACATTAGCTTGACCTGGCCAAGCCTTTTGACACAATCCCCTACTCAGGTGTAGTACAAAAGATGAATAATGTAGGAGCAAACACTTACATCACCAGCTGCATTGCCAACTTGGCTCACAGGATGCAGGAGATCAAAACATGGGAAGAGACTAGTCACCAATGGAGTCCCCCAGGGTTCGGTGCTGAGACTTTTTCTATTTAGCATATACATCTCAAAAGTAAAAGGAAATACCAAAGGGCTTTGGTTGGCTAGGTTTGAGATGACTGCAAGGTAGGAGCAGTTTTTGAATCCTCAAATGACTTAACCATCATGCAGGAAGGTTTGTCCCAAACAATAACTGGTGTCAAAATCATGACAATGCCATCTGAGAACTAACCCAATTGTTTGGCATTTGGGAACTTGTGTGTACAGTGACCTAACGTTTGACCAACATGTGCCCAGAGTCATAAGAATGCCTTTCTATATTGCACAGCTTATAAACAGATTGTGACTAGATCTACAGATGTTGTTGTCCCCCTTTACAAAGCTCTCATTAGGTCAATCATTTTGTATAATGCCCACCTTGGCATGTATCTCTCCAGTCCCATGCAACAATTGGAATACCTTCAGAGATGCATTACTTAAAAGGATACAAGTCCTAAACAATAGGTCTTGCATGGACCACCTCAAAGATTTATTACTATAGTCAGTATACTACAGAATGTTTAGAGGTGACATGTCTGGCATACAAGGCATCCTCCAACCTAATACAGCTGGACCTACTGAACATCAGCAAGTCAAATGGCATCAGAAATACTCAGTCCAGGTATCTAAACTGTATGTTGTGGAGAGATGGATATATATCACAGAGGTCACCACTGTTCCAGAACACTATCCAAGTAAAACAAAGCTCATCCCAGTCCATATTCAAATGCAACTTGGATCTAAGGATGGGTAATAGCAAATGTATTCCAGGATTGCCCTTCATGCCACTAATGGATTGAGGCAGTTCCTAAATGCTGCATCCCTTATCCGGGTCCCCTCAAATTATGTATGGAATGATCACAGTTATTCTCACTAGGGCTAATGTACAATTATCAGCCATGGGTTAGGTAAGACCAAGCAGAAAATGTTAATTCAAGCACCAAAAGGGAACTGGCTAAGCTTAAAAAGTCCTCCAAGTGAATCTATGTTGTGATAGCAAATAGTTATAAAACACTGCCCATTTTAGATCACTAAGTGCCCTTCTCACCATCCACCCCCCCCCCAGTCTTCAACAGCTTCCGGCACCTAACGCAACAGGTGTTTGCGACCTGTTTTCATCTTCTGTGTCTGTGTGACCGATGATTTATGTCTTTGTCTTTCGCACCTACTGGGAATTTGAATTCCAGAGGACATTCGGACTGTGGAAGAATGTAGGAGTGATAGGTAGGTTTGTGCATGTGTGTGTTTATGTGATGTGTTTGTCGAGCTAAGGATAAACATTTTTCCTTTATTATGATTAAGAAAGCAGAATTGTCCAGAGAATAGTCATGATCATTAACAGAAATTAATCTAATTAATCTATTCTCTTATAAATATGTTTTGAATGAGCCAAAGAAGCAAAAGTATTTCCTACTTAAAACAAAAAGTCATCTTATTTCTGTTTAATAGAAGATTCACATTATTTCTGCTTAATACATGTTATTTTCTTGTCCATCTTTGTTGGCTTAAGTAGTGCATTGAAAACTAAGATGAAAACGACTTGGCATGCGCCATTAACAGTGATGGATTACAGACAGAATTCATACAGAAACGTTGATCCATCTGCGGCTATCTATACACTGTGATGAAAACCAAGGCCAATGATGAAGTTGCAGTTAGAAGTCCAGCAATAGCAGCAAGACAAACTGAAACAACATAAAATGTATTGGTAAAACAAAGCTTTCAGGTATAACAACCCTTCCTCAGTGCAAGATAAAAACTGAATTAGTTACAATCCTTAAATATCATCCAGAACCAATAATTCAATTAACCACAGCCAATAAAATCATCATATTATTTTAAAACTTTAAAGTGAACAAAACCTGCTCATTTAATCATTTCAGACATAACATTCTGTCCTTAAGTATTGGTTTTAAGGTATTTAACTTATTAATACCAGGAAACACATCAGCCTGCAACAATGTGATCCATTCATATTCTTCTAGCTCTAATTTCAACAAAGACATTAACAAGGACAGTAGGTACTAGTCTAAATCCTAATGAATTTTGTGTTGTCAATATTTCAAAGCTGTTACTTGATGATTCTGCTATACTGCTACTTAGTGAGGTATAATATAATCACCCAAGTGAGACACTCCATCAGAGAGCAGAGCACTCAGCATTATCTGCACAAGTAAGTGAACAAGCTATCCTACACAAACACTACTACTACTTTTACTACTACTAGTACAGAACACAAGCAGACTAAACATAAATTAAAAATGATTACACATCCAAATGAAAATAAGACCTTTGACTAACAAAGCACTGGCTGGCAACTTTGCGCATCAGACATAGGCAACCCTAAGTCACAGACGCCCTATGCCAACAAATGCTATTATAACTCACCATAACCTAGATGAACATATTCTGCTAGATTCGATAAACTCCATGTAGGTTCGAGTGTATCCATGAACATGGTCACGATGGGGTTTATATCTCTTAACCCCAAATCAAGAATAAAAATCCAGAAAAAAATGATACCAGGCAGAAGCAGAACCAAAGATGTAAAATAATTTATTCCAAATCAAAAGTCGAACTCGCAACCAATACCACACAGTTCAGTTAAGCGCGCTTTCACTCCACTATTGCAGAGCTTCTTCAGAACAGTAGAAAAACATAATTACTCCATTTTTATAATCCACTAAAAACCTAATTGATTAATTAAAATAATTCCCTTAAAGGCATAGACTGAATATTTATGTGTATCTCTATAATACTAGATCCAACTCAAGTTCAAAACATGTACAATTCCAACTATAAAAATAGTAATAAAATCTCATTGATTGTAACAATGAAAATGTTGTGTTATGTTAGGTTGGAACACAAGTCAAAATGTATACATAAATTTTAATTAAAACAGAGAAAAAATTGTAAAATAATATAAAATAAAACAACCCAACTGGACAAAGTGGAATTCATAGTTTTACACTTCTCAACTTCAATACACTAGCAATACTTATACAGTCATTCAGCCCTGGTGATCTCCTGGCATCTAATTTAAGCTGCCAAATCAATTCCCTAAATTCAACCCTATCTTCCCAATTACCAACTCTGGGGTCACTAGCCACTTGCTCCAAAACCGCAAATTTAATAGACATATTGTGACACAACAAGGAGTGCTTGTAGAAGGCATTAGATTCCTTCTTTTTAGAAATCTCGTACAAATGCTCGTAAATCCTTTTCCTAAGGGTGCATGTGGTCTTGCCAATATAAAAACTTTGGCAACAGTCACAAATCCCTATATATACACAACACCCCTGGTGCCACAGTTGTAATAATTAGCAAACCACAAGCAAAGTCCCCTAGATGGAATGCTAACTTGTTTGTGTTGTAATATAAACTTGCACTGACTACACATACCACATCTAAACATAGCCTTTAAACCTTTGTTCACCCCTCCAGGTTGGTCACCTTTCATCTCAAAGAGATCCTTAAGATTCATCCCTCTTTTCCTTATAAAAGATGGTTGCAAAAGAATATACTTACTCGTATCTTCATTAACCCTTACAAGTGGCCAGTGTTTTTTAATAATTTGTTCTACCAAATGTGATGTCCCCGAAAAGGTATGAATAAATGACTGTTTACTAAAAATCTCAGTGCTAACCGAGTTTACTGACTCTGTCATCAGCCGACCCTTAACCAGTAATGGAAAATACTTTTCGTCCCTTTGGACAAGCACTTCAGTAACTAAATTGGATAAAAGATTTGCTGGATAATTTCTTTCTTTAAAAAGTGAACAAATAAAATCCAATTCCTGAATAAGTGTAGCGTAATCACTAGTCATTCTAGATGCCCTGATAAGCTGACCTTTGGCTATGCCCTTCTTTTGGTGATACGGGTGGGCACTGTCAAAGTGTAAATAAGCATTAGAGAAAGTAGGTTTTCTAAATAGTTTGGATTGAAAACAATGGTTTTCAATGTCTTTGTAAATGGTGACGTCCAGGTAGTTGATGGCAAACTCATCTGTTGTATATGTCAAAGACAAAAATGAAGTACTGTTTTTCAAGTAGATCATAAATTCCTCAAATGACTCTTTAGTGCCTTTCCAAAAAAACACAAATGTCATCCAAATATCGGGTGTAGAAGGCAATGTACTGACCCCAAGTGGTGTTGAACACAAATTTCCGTTCCCAGAAATAAAGTGCGCAATTAGCATACAAAGGGGCACATGGAGCTCCCATAGCTATCCCTTTCCTTTGTTGGTAAAAATCTCCATTAAAATATATAAAATTATTCCTAAGGATAATGTCAACAAAATCCAAAATCAAGTTCAACATATTGCCACTTAAACCACCCTCAGAACTCAGAACTTCACAGAACCACTCTAAACCAGTATCATGACGAATGCCAGAAAAGAGTTCCACCACATCAATGGTAGCAAACAACCAGGAGGAATCAAATTTATCATCAGAAATACTCCTCAAGAAATTCCAAGAGTCTTTAGTGATGTGGGGTATGCTGTTAATAAAACTCTTCAACTGGGAATCGACAAAAATAGCCATAGGTTCTGTAATACTGCCTGCCCCCTCTACAATTGGTCTAAATATGAGTTTGTTGATACCCTTATGAACTTTGGGAATCCAGAATATGACCGGAATTTTGGGGTTATCCACGTGCAGATAATTAAACAGTTTTTCGTTCATGACTCCCTGGAGTAAATGGTCATTTAAGAAGTATTTAATTTTGGAATAGGCAATGTTAATTTCATTACGTGACACTGCCGTGTAACAGTCTGTGTCCTGCAGAATGTCATGAATATACATTTCGTACTCATCATTGTACATTACCACAACCCCTCCCCCTTTGTCTGGTTTCATAATTCTAATCATTTCCTTTTTCCTAAATTATTTTACATCTTTGGTTCTGCTTCTGCCTGGTATCATTTTTTTCTGGTTTATATATCTTAATCAAAACAACTAACGATCGAATCCTTATTCATCAAACCCTTTTTGTTGAAATCACAAACCATTGAACAGACTTTTAAACAAACTTTTCCCACAGTAGCGACCATAAAAAAAAATCACAAAATTTTAAAGCTACCCAGGTGGGAGACTATGCCCCCCCCCCATACTCCCAATGTGTAGTGCCAATAAACTGTACATGCGCCCAGTTGTTACTGTTGAAGAAAGGGTTTTTTTTTGGGGATTTACAAGCAATGAATGATATTAATTGTTTATTATTCCAATTCTTTACTGTTCCATGCCCTGTTATTCCAATTTTGTATGGCTTACCTAAAATCCACAAGTCCATTTCATGACCACCTATGAGACCTACAGTCTTGGGTAGGGGCTGGTGCACCGAACCAATTTCCCTCTATCTACAGCATGTTCTTAAACAATATATTAGGTCTGTCAAAAGCTACATTAAAGACAGTGGAGATTTCCTCCGACAATTGTATGAGTATTTTAACAATAGGGAAGATGTTTCCTTTATATTTGTTGTACTAGATATTAGTTCTTTATTTACAGTTATTCCTGTTCATTATGGTGTTAATTCAATACGGGATTTACTTTGTATGTACTCACAACTTTCAGGCAGGGAAATAGAAACTATATGTGAACTTCTAGATATAGTATTGACTAATAATGTCTTTGTGTTCAACAACAAGTTTTATCATCAGACCTCCAGTGTTGCAATGGGGACACTGGTAGTGAACACTTATGCCAATTTGGTATTAGATAAATGGGAAACTGAATATGTGCACAATGCTCCTAGTAATTATAGCTCTAAGATTACATTCTTTAAAAGATTTGTGGATGATATTTTTTTCATATGGGAGGGCAATGAATATGAGCTTAAAGAATATGTTAATTTTCTTAATGATAGTACTGGTTTCTTACACTTCACTTTGACTTATTCATCTGAGCATTTACAGTTTTTGGACATTGATCTAATTACACAGGGTGGCAGGATACAAACTTCAGTTTATAGAAAACCCATGTATAAAAATAAGTATTTGCACTGTACAAGTATGCACAGCCCACATGTCTTTAAGGGAATTATCAGGAGCCAGTTTATATGTGTATGTAGGTTCAACACAGAAAGACAAACATGTGAAATACAGTTGAATGATATGATTGAAGAGTTTCTTCAAAGAGGCTATGATGAGAATTTGCTACTTAGTATCAAGAATGAAATTCTTGATGAAAGGGACACTAGGTTTTACTCTTTTCTTTTTGTGGAAAAAGCATCGCTCAAATGCCCTTGGTAGATGATGATAATCAGTCAATGGTTTTATGCTACCCATGACTTATAGTAGGTACAGTGATGGTATTAAGAATATCATCAACAATAATTTGTGCATCCTACAAAGTGCTACTGAGTTATTGAAATTTGTCGCCACTAAACCCAGTTTTTCTTATAGAAATTGTGAAAGTCTTAAACAAAAACTTTGTTATAAAGATTTTAATTGTTCTAGCAATGATCTAACATTTGATAGGAAGGGCACTGTTCCCTGTTACAATTGTTGTTGCTCATGTATAAATAGTGAATTAGATTTTGTTCATCCTACTAGTAATAGAAACTACAGTGTAAAATGTTTTGCTACATGTAATTCTTATAACATTGTATATTTAGCTGTGTGCTGGATATGTCCGGCATTTTATGTAGGAAAAAGTACTAGACATCTTAAATATAGAATTATTGAACATAAATCAGACATTAGAAGGAATATTATGACTAATTCACTAGCACAACATATAAATGAGAAAGGGGAACTACATGACTTCACTTTTAAGGTTCTAACTTCTGTTCAAAAGTCGATTAGAGGTGGTGACTTAAATAACAAATTAGAGCTAAAAGAATATGAATGGATGACATTGTTGCAGGCAGATATGTTTCCAGGTATTAATAAGTTAAATACCTTAAAACCAATACTTAGGACATAATGTTATGTTTGAAATGATTAAATGAGCAGATTTTGTTCACTTTAAAGTTTTAAAATAATATGATGATTTTATTCGCTGTGGTTAATTGAATTATTGGTTCTGGATGATATTTAAGGATTGTAACTAATTCAGTTTTTATCTTGCACTGAGGAAGGGTTGTTATACCTGAAAGCTTTGTTTTACCAATACATTTTTACGTTGTTTCAATTTGTCTTGCTGCTATCTGTACACTCCCTTTTGTTGCATGTTGGAATGTGTGAAATGGAAAATAGTTCTTGTTTTGTAATAACTGCAAATCAGGATAAATATTTTATACATGTAGACAAGAAATGGTACGTTTTGTTAAATCAAAAATAAGTCCAAATTAAGAGTAAAAAGGAATGAATCAGCAAATATTTGACAAACACCTGCATATAAATCATGCTTATAAGGTAATGCAGATTGTAAGCAAACGTTTAATAGTCTAAAAAGGTCAGGACAATAATTACTGAGAACTGTATTAAATTATTATTGATGAGTTCATTACAAATAGTTATGCTCATTTTAAAAACATTGAACATTATATCATTGGAGTCTTTATCAAAATTTCTCAACCTTAATGTATACCTTAATAATTAGGTTATTATGTTTGCAAAATATATGGCAACTGAAAATCCATGTACAATTAATTAAATCAATCAATAAATAAAGGAACATTCTTTGGATTTAGTCTTGAGATCGAGAGCATAATATATTATTTGAAGGCTCACAACCAACTATAATAGTGGAGCAAATTGTATTCTCTTGAAAAACAAAAAAATTTTCATTTAAATAAAATATTAACTTTAAGTTTCATTAACTGGGAAAATCCCAATCCCTCAGAGCTACACGCTCCAGGGATCTAAACCTTGTCATCACAATAAACAAAACATGCTGGAGGGATAGGTTCCTGACCCAGAGACTCCCCAGACTCTGGAATAGATTGCCCATACATGTAAAGCAGAGTGCCTCTTTGGACCTCTTCAAGAGGAACCTTGACGATTGGATGGGAGAAAGGAAATTCACCCCGGGGATCACGTCAGTCGCCCTGCTAGACAGGGGTCCAGGAAAGTAAATAATGTGGGAAGAAATAGCCAGGGAATTGTTATGGCTAGGCTTGTATAGGCCCTAGGGCTGATAGCCTAGTACCAACCTATGAACCTATGAACCTATGGACTAAATGTTAAATATTTACTAACTGAATTTAGCATAGGAATAAGGAACTTGATTTCATTTGGTTTCACTACTCATCCTGAACACACACACACACACACACACACACACACACACACACACACACACACACACACACACACACACACACACAGACACACACACACACACACACACACACACACACACACACACACACACACACACACACACACACACACACACCAATAAATTCATATGGTTGCTCTTAGTTAAAGTTCATAGACATATAACTTTACTTAACAAATATTTATAAAGGTTAATGCATGAGGTTCTGAAATACATGCATACATTTATATGAAGTCCTGTAAAATATATCTGCAGGTGACTGTAGAAATACATTACTTTTCAAACAATACATTTTATTCCCTATTTGGAAAAAAATGGCATTTGATGTATACTAGGCACACCTAGTATACATCATGGTACAGTAGGTATCTAAAAGTGTATGTTATGTAATGGCAAAGTACTTATTTCATTACATAAAGCACCCATAGGGCTGTAAATGAAATGTTTAAGTGACTAATGTTACTTTGCATTTCAATTTCTTCCCAAGAAATTCTTCAGCTCATGCTGTTTTTGTAATATTTTAGCAAAGCAATGTTCTAAACTGCTATTTTCAATTATCTCCAGTGATTCCATTATTCTGTTTTGCTCTCAGCGCTTTAGGTTTGGCACAAACTGTGGTAGTTAAGAAGCTGAGTCACACTGTGAGGAAAGTACATAGGTAATATTATTCAGATCTTTAATTAGACCTAGTTGTCATCAACATAGGAATATCATAACTCTGATATATCCAGCAGATACAGATATTAACAATGATGCATTTGACCAAAACAAACTGTGCTTACCTATGAGTTTCCTGCATACTCTATACATCAGCCATAATCAGCCATGTCAAATACCTTTCCAGGAGGCAGAGGAATCTCAGCATCATCTGCTCAGGAGGGTGAGAATGTTATCCTAAACAAGAATGACTGCAGGACATAAGAGTAAGCTAAGACACAATAAACATCTGCATTTGTACAACATAAAAAATAATGTTTGCTTAACCATGAATTGCCTGCTCAGTATGTTCACCAGATATAATCACCCAAGTGAGACACTCCATCAGAGGGCAGAGCACTCAGCATTATCTGCACAAGTAAGTGAACAAGCTATCCTACACAAACACTACTACTATTACTACTATTAGTACAGAACACAAGCAGGCTAAACATAAATTAAAAATGATTACACATCCAAATGAAAATAAGACCTTTGACTAAGAAAGCACTGGCTGGCAACTCTGCGCATCAGACATAGGCAACCCTAAGTCACAGACGCCCTATGCCAACAAATGCTATTATAACTCACCATAACCTAGATGAACATATTCTGCTAGATTCAATAAACTCCATGTAGGTTCGAGTATATCCATGTACATGGTCATGATGGGGTTTATATCTCTTAATCAAAACAACTAACGATCAAATCCTTATTCATCAAACCCTTTTTGTTGAAATCACAAACCATTGAACAGACTTTTAAACAAACTTTTCCCACAGTAGCGACCATAACAAAAAAAAATCATAAAATTTTAAAGCTACCCAGGTGGGAGACTATGCTCCCCCCATTCCTCCAATGTGTAGTGCCAATAAACTGTACATGCGCCCAGTTGTTACTGTTGAAGAAATGGATAGCTATGGTTCTTCCCTACACCCTTCCTGCACATTTTTTGCCTTCCTTTCACTTTGCTTTCCCCTGCTTGCTCCTACCTTTCCCCATTTACTTTCTTTAAAGGATAATTGTGCAATGTGCAACATTGCTAACCAATGCTAAGTGGAAGTAGGAACAATGAAAGTATGTTAAAGTATCATACGCACTTCTAAAATTTATGTTGACACCCCATTTTGAACCCAGTACCATCTGACTTCATTAACAGTGCATTACCCCATCCAGCCACAGAATTAGTCAAGTAGCAAATGTATTATAAACAATCAATAGTAATTATCACATATTCTGAACAAAGCATGCTCGTGTGATGCAGCACATAACGCAGCATCTCTCAGCAAAGCTTACATAAAATATTAAATAAATATTAGAACATAACTGTCTGCTTGGTAGAGCAAAATATGGACAAAGCCATACACAATGGGGGGACAAAGCACCATTACAACAACATGCTGAAAATATTGCTCTTACAAACTTAGAAACATAATAGAATAACAGGTATTTAAATCATACCTCTCAACCTGGAGAAAGAAACTAATAATGGGTGGACAAAGGCTCAAAATAGGGACACCTTTTTTAAATATTGCTCTTACAAGCTTAAAACATTGATAGAATAACAGGATTTGCATTAGTATGACTTTTCTGAAGGATATGAAGTCTGAAAATCAAATCTGCCATTACTTTCTGACTTCAGTCCTTAATGATTTGCCAGTGAATTGCCAGAAAGCTACACTTTTGTGAGAAATGGACCAAAAATATCAGTCGAAAATCTGTACATTTTTGAGCATCTGGACAGTTGAGATCTATGATTTCAATACTATTCATCTGTTTATTTGAGTAGCAGGTGTATGTAGCAGTACTTTATTGTGCAATTATCTATATAATGTGTAAAATACACCTGCTACTCAACTGACTCTGTAGCACTAGCTATTAAATGCATTTCTTGTCTATTATTTTGATTCAGATGGTACTGTGTTCAAATACAGGTGTATCTATCATTCCAAATATTTGTATGTATACATTAGAATTATAAAACATGATATTTATAAATCTGTGTCATCAGATGTGTATGCACTCAATGCAGTAATGGTGAAATGTCTGTTGCCAGATGGTACTGTTATCAAATCAAAATTAATAAACATGTTTAAGCAATGCAGCATGAGGCTGCACATTACACAACATTGTACAACGATACTTTAAAGAAAAGAAATGAGGGAAGATACAAAAGTGGTGACATGGGGAGGAAGCAGCGGGGAAACAAAGTGAAAGGAAGGCAGGAATGTGCAAGTAGGGTGTAGGGAAGAACCATAGCTATCCATTTCTTCAGCAGTAACAACTGGACATATGTACAGTTTATTGGCTGAATTTGGACTGTCTCCACCAGATTGAGGGGTGAAAACAACATAATTGCAATGTTGACCCAAACTGGACCAAGCTAAGTGTGTCAAGTAGACATGTGTGTGAAATGGAGAGCTATGTATAGGAGGATTTTTTTTTGGGGACAGGTGCGGGAGATAGGCAAGTTTGGGCCAGGCAAGTTGGGAAGGTGAGAAAGCAGTTGCAGACAGACAAAACATACAAGACAAGAAAGAGGGTCAATGAAAGACACAAGAGGGGGGAACACCTTGGATGAGTTGGGGGAGGTGGTATTGTGGACCTATGGGTATCATGTTTGGTGACAGTGAGAATCAAAGTCCTCACCCACTGAACTGTCATCACTGTCACCTCACTGCACCAATGGCCACAGTGTCTGATGTTGGAGTGTCCTGGTAGTATTCAGGGTTACGATGGAGAGCAGTGTCTCCACTCAACATAGGCATGCACCAATTGTCTGGTGCAAAATCTTGCACACCAGACCTGACAGTTCAGCTCGGGTAATAAAATCACCCCCTCTGCCTCTGCTCCTAGAGGGAACCACATGCCTATCCTTTGGGGCAGAACTACCTGAGGGTCCAGGTAAGGCAGAGGCAGCAGGAGGGGTGCTGCCAGGCTGCAGCCCAGAAGTGCTGGGCATTAGTGCTGTAGCCAGTGGAAGGAGTGTAGGTGGACCATGTGGAACCAGCTTACCCTGGCATGCTGCAGTAATAACATCAATAGAAAATTCATAACAAGTTAAAATATAACACAAATAATGGACAAATAACATTAAATAAACTGCAAGTATATAACAATAAAGCAATACATAAAAAATAAATAATAGTATTACAAACACAATGAAAAATAATATGAAATGTAAATATATTTAACAGTAAAACAAGAGAAAATTCTACATAATAAACAAACCATAGGGAATGAAAGAAGGATTATGACAATAAAATATAT
The DNA here is from genome assembly GCF_019279795.1 of Protopterus annectens. Lineage (NCBI taxonomy): Eukaryota > Metazoa > Chordata > Ceratodontiformes > Protopteridae > Protopterus > Protopterus annectens. Next base: position 89,716,253 of record NC_056730.1, on the reverse strand, counting down.
GATTATATACATCATATAATAATAATAACAATTCAAATACTAATAGCAAATATGAATAACATAAAGAAACAGAGAAATGGGGTGAGGTGAGAGAAAAAATAAAATAACATTAATAACCACATAGATAATATACAAAAATAGCTACAAATAATGTACAATATTCTGATACATTCTATGCATAATAATAAATAATGCTAGCAACTAACTTTATATATTGAATACTACCCTTTGCTAATACAGACATACTATAGTGCAGATCATATCACATCCAACAATTATTCTTGGGGGCATATAGTGCAGATTTGCACATGTTCCAGGTACATTGATTACATTGGACAGGAGGCCATACACAGTGGCGGCTGGTGACTTCAAATCAAAGGGGGGCTGTAGGAGACAGCTGAATGGGTAGGACCAACAAGAATGGGTGTGGCCAACTAGAAAGGGGTGGGTTATGCTAAAAACCACAAAAACTGGGACTTTAATTAAATACTCTGCCCTGGGTGCCAAGCTGTCATTATGAGTGTCCGATCAAGACAAAATATTTCAATGCATTGGCTACATGACAGCTAACTTAATATCTATATGGAAACAAAAAAGTTGTGGGGCATGAAAAAAATAAATTACTTTTTAAATACATTACTGGAATGCCAGTCAAAATCAAGTATAAAAAAACAAACAGCACTCAACTCAAACCACTTCTCCTTGCACTGCAGTTCTAATTGTAATTTATATTCAGCTTTATAAAAGTACCAAGTAACATGCTGAAAGTAGCAAACTCTGTGATACCCCCACTTGTAAAACTGTTTCTTATCCAAAAAAGACCTGGTGCTTGACAACAACTATCTACTTATTTCATGGGGAAAACATGATCAGTGTAAAAAATGAATAGCAAACAAGAAACAAGCTCAAAATAAATTGCTTAAAGGATTACTACACAGGTTATAGACCACACATGATAGATTGGCATTCTGTTTAGTTTATGGGTAAAGCCTGCAAAGATGACTGCAAGTCTCCAACAAATGTAATGAGCTTTTGAAAATACTGTAATCCTGTCCTTTATTACAAATACTGCCATATGCATTTTAATATCTAAGGCTTATATGCTATCTAGTTATGTAGATATTCTCTGCATGGCAACAACAAAAAGGCTTTCAGTGTTGGTAATTCTTTAACAGTATGCTTATTAAAGATCACTTACATCTTAGAGTTTCAGACAAGCTTACCTGATGGTCATTAAAGCATTGCTACTTAAACACAGAGCAACAGGCACTGCAACAACATGCATTTTCTGAATACGAAGAAGCATAAATCAACAATATAAAATTATGACAGAAAACCAGAACATTCTACAAAATCAAGGGCAGATGAAAAGCCACTGCAGTACTTGTGTCTACCTTGGATGGGAGGATACTCTGCATACTTACACTGCATAACTGCTCCTTGCCTTGCTTGGACACATCCAGAGTCACTACTTGGGGGAGTGGGGTACAACAAGTATGTCACAATCTCAAATGATTCTGGCTGATGGTGATGGCCCTGACACATTTGTCTTACCTTTTAGCTTCAGAGAAAGAAATCTGTGCAAAGTCATAAACAGAAATGAGACAAAGGCCCAAAAATAAGGACAATTTTTAAATATTGCTCTTATAAACTTAGAAAGATAATAGAATAGTAGGTCTTGCATTAGTATGAATTTTCTGAAGGTTATGAAATCTGAAACTCAAATTTCTGTTATTATTTTCTAACTTTAGTCTTTAATGATTTGCCACTAATTTGCAAGAAAACCACAATTTTATGAAAAATGGACCAACAATGTGATGGAAAAATGTAAAATAGCCACACAATACAGCTGGGAACCTATCAAAGAAGGGACACTTTTTAAATATTAGTACTGAGATCAGACAGGAGTTCCCGTGGACTATGATGTTTGCAGATGACATTGTGATCTGTAGTGAGACTAGGGAACAGGTAGAGGAGACCCTGGAGAGGTGGAGATATGCTTTAGAGAGAAGAGGAATGAATTTCAGCAGGACTAAGACAGAATATATGTGTGTGAATGAGAGGGAGGATAAAGGAATGGTGAGGATGCAAGGAGTAGAGGTGGCGAAGGTGGATGAGTTTAAATACTTGGGATCAGCAGTTAAGAGTAACGGTGAGTGTGGAAGAGAGGTAAAGAAGAAAGTACAGGCAGGATGGAGTGAGTAGAGAAGAGTGTCAGGAGTGATTTGTGACAGACGAGTACCAGTAAGAGTGAAAGGGAAGGTCTACAAGAGGGTAGTGAGACCAGCTATGTTATATGGGTTGGAGACAGTGGCATTAACAAAAAGGCAGGAGTCAGAGCTGGATGTGGCAGAGTTAAAGATGTTACGATTTGCACTGGGTGTGACGAGGGTGGACAGGATTAGGAATAAGTATATTAGAGGGTCAGCCCAGGTTGGAAGGTTTAGAGACAAAGCCAGAGAGGCAATATTATGTTGGTTTGGACATGTGCTGAGGAGGGATGCAGAGTATATTGGGAAAAAGATGCTAAGGATGAAGCTGCCAGGTAACAGGAAAAGAGGAAGGCCTAAGATAAGGTTTATGGATGTGGTAAGAGAGGACATGCAGGTGGTTGGTGTGACAGAGTAAGATGCAGAGGACAGGAAGAAATGGAAACAGATGATCCACTGTGGTGACCCCTAATGGGAGCAGCTGAAAGAAGAAGAAGAAGAAGAAGAAGAAGAAGAAGAAGAAGAAGAAGACTGTTAACTTGAGCAGCTGACAAAATAAGACACTCTACATGCATTTCTGATATTAAAAGTAATCTATAACTCTGATCATTCCAATTATTTATTAATTGTAAACCCTCCACGTTTTCATCCAAATTTGCCATTTTGTGGAGGGATTATTAGGGGATAGCAACATTTTGAGCCACAATCAGGGCAGTTGAGAGGTTTGGATATACCTAATTCTATAGAGCAATTTATTTGCACATACTCTCAACCTCTTCTACTGCCAATCATTAGCAGACCAGAGTTCCGCTGTGGTGACCCCTAACCAGGAAAAGCCGAAAGACACAACAACAACAACTCTCAACCTCTTAACACCGGAAATCTGGACAAGGCCAAATATATTGGGGGAACATACAAACAGTACTATAAATTGCTCTTGTATAAACTTAGTTGACAGAATAATAGGTCTTGCTTTAGCATGCATTTTTGTGAAGGATATAAAGTCTGAAACTCAATGTCTGTCATTATTTAGTGACTTCATTTCTAAATGATTTGCCAGAAAACCACAAATTTTATGAGGAATAAACCAAAAATAAGAAGCAAAAATCTATTCATTCTGAAAAAATCTGAACACTTAAGCGGTATAGGTCAGCCAGGGCTGTCTGAGTTTGCCGCCCTTCCCCCCTCACAAAATCATGGTCGAATGGGGCCTCCCTCCTGTAGCTATTCCAATGTCCCATTACTTGGCTATTTGACCCCATTTACCAAAAACACTGTAATGTGCACACTGTTTTTCTTCTACAATGACTTGGATTTCATTTAAAAGTTTTATTTTACATTTTACAGCACAAGCACTAATAGACATCTGCTAAACAAAGCAATGCAGTCTCACAATCAAAATAGACTTAACATTAAAACTTCTCTGCTCTTGAAACTCACATTCATTGAAACAGCATTGAAACCCACATTCAAAGAAAATACATCTGGCCAGTGGCAGATAAAGATTAACTTTGGGCTGTTTTCAAATCATAGGCCTCTTGCACAGGAAACATACATGTGTTATTTGATACACCTTCCTGATTGTATTAAATTATATTCCTTGTATAATACAGTACAGTTGTTAGAGGGCATTTTAAATTTATTGTTTTGAACATTTTTCCAGTAAACAATGAAACAAAATGCATGCACCAATAATGACAAAACTGCCCAATTCAGAACAGTTCCATCATAAAAGTCTACTCAAACTTCTACAATCTCTGCAGAAGTAAAAGTCATCTAAATAATTCCACATTAAAGAGATCTGTAAGTAATGAAAAGGTTGCTGCTTGCAAACAACATTATATTTCATTGTTTCATTGACCATTGCCCTTGAGGAATAAATTGCCTATGTTACATTAAAAAATGATAAGCTAGTAATATCGCAATAGGGAATGGATAGCAAACTGATAACAGGTTCGTCGTTACTAGGTATCTCCACCAAAGAGGACATTCACAGGACTGCAGCATCCACCCCCCTTTAAAAGTACAACATTGTACAGTATCAGCAATGCAACTATATACTGTGGGAGTAGAACCCACATCCTTCTGCATCAAAAGCAAGTACAGTGCCTGTTGTGTTATTGGCAATGCATAAGCAGCACTAAACTTCTCTTCAAGCTCTCAGCTCCTTATAAAATCTACTCAACACTCAACTGTATCTCTCAGTTTTGAAGCACAAGAAATCTGGAAAAAGCCAAAATGGATTGGGGGGGGGGGCAAAAGCCCAAAAACCAGAGACACATTTTAAACATTGCTTGTATAATCTTGTAAAGTTTCTAGAATCAACCTCTTAGCACAATTACACACACACACACACAACACACACACACACACACACACACACACACACACACACACACACACACACACACACACACAGCGCACTGCACACACCATGCACACACACCACACACACACACACACACACACACACACACACACACACACACACACACACACACACACACACACACACACACACACACACCCTGAGTCACTTCATAGTCCTAAGAGAAAGAGTGTTGTTGTCCTTTTGGCAAAAACAAAGCCCAGCCTACATTATTCCTGCAGCAGCTTTCAAGAAAGCCCTGCAAGAGCAAAGTCTTTCCCCTTCCTGTGAGAGCAAGTCACCCAGCCATTTTTTTATTATTTTATTTTCTTTTACAACTGGAGGGACTGCAGTACTGCATACTGCAGTCCAATAGCATGAGCCACCCCTGGCCATACAAGCCACAGCTACAATGGGTCTGCAGTTCTAATGCTATCAATATGAATATGTAACAGAACTGTAATTTTATTGAGGATATCCTAAAACAGTATTCTAAACAGCTTTTATAAATATGGGGAGTGTGGCATTTGAACCCACAAACAGTGTTTATTGTAATACTGTGCCTTTCCTTTGTAATACAGCATAATGCAAGCACTCTTTTCTTTTTACACTTTATAGCTACAGGTTCAATGTTATAATGATAAAAATCTCCAGCATGGTTGTGCTATCTGTGGTATACTAGTCATACTTTACATTGCAATATTTATGTCAACTTAAATGAGTACTGTCTACTTTGGATGTGGGGTTTTCTAAATTACCACCCCTGTTTATTCTGTAATACTGGACTCTTGTTCTAAGTAACATACTAATGCATGCATGCTTTTGATTTACAATGGAAAATGCATACTCAATGTGATACAAGATTGTACCACAATAAGCTATATTTACTCCTATAATGCTATAATAATGGTACTGCTTCAAAGCATGCTTCCTATACTGTGGTCAATATTAGCAGTAGCCAGAAATATCATTACCAGGAATTGGATTTCTGAATCCCCTCCATCTTTTACAGAGTTTAAAACTGGTATAATTGACCTATGTCATTTAGAAATTCTAGCCATCAAATCTCGAACAACTAAGAAAACATATACTTACAACTCGTGGGTGTGTTTACAAAATCTGTTAAAAAAAGAATAAATTGTTCATGATAATTTGATTTGTTTAATTAGAAATGTTTTTTTTACAAAAGTGGATGCACTTGTAAATACCTTAGTTATTTTAGTTATGTTATTTATTTGAATATATTTTATCAATTGTATATTAAATCTCATATGATCATTTGTTAAAACATGAAAATCAATAAAATTGTTAAAAAAAAAAAAAGCATACATATCACTTGCACCTCTCATCCTTCTCATTCTTTCTTCATAGGTCCACAAATTCAGTGCCTTGTCAGCCTCAGCTGTGGAAATATCAGAACACAACAGAATACCATTAGGAAAATTAATAATGAACATATGCAGTTGTTACCTCTTACAAAGTAGTGCCTGTACGTTATACTTACACATCTGTGGGATGCTATCATTCCTTCATTCCACGATCCGATTATCAAGGGTATCTGTCTTCCTCATCCTGAGGTCTCAGTAGTAATTCCTACACTGTTCTCCAGTGCAGGGAATACCAGTAGCACTGGACAGATCCCAGGCCAAAGTATTCCATGTATCTAATTTGTAATCTGATCCATAATAGTTCTGCAACAGCTGGGGACCATAATGATACACTAGGAGTCCGACAAATACTTTGGACTCCTGCACACCACCTTTGAAACTGAAAACTCAGAACCTCTCCCTGAACAGCAGACATGTCTGATGCAGATGAATACCAATGTATAATGATATTTCCCGCCAGTTCCAATTATGACAGATACTGAGAACACACACTATTGGACTTTGCAACATTTGACAATGGTGTGTGCTGCTTAGCATCCAAAAATAGAAACTGGATGCTTTCAATTGCTATTGCTCAGCACTGCTGGGCATTGTGCAAACATGGTAAGTGGGGCTGCTCTATGTGCATACCTTCTAATGAACCATGTGTAGTAAAATATGCACTACAGGTGACATAACTTGTGGCAACATGTGTGGAGTGCTATACTGCAGTGGAGATGGTCCTGGATTCTAATCCAGAGTATGCAAACTTTATTTATACTGTTGTGACATTGCAGCTTATGCAAACAAAGTGTTAATGTAACAAAATCACAACAGAATAGCATTGGTTATAAGTTATTTTTGGATACATTTAAAAATAGTACATGTCACTTAGCAACATGCAAACCAATGAACTTGTTTTCCCATGTTTGTGCAATGCTAAGTGGTGTGCACATTTTTGAATGTATCAAGATGTAGACAGTGTGCTCTCTCAGTAAGCGCAATTGGCAGGAAAACATGTTATTTCATATGGAATTATTTATGGCCTTGTACAGATGAAGTATTGGAACACTTCAGCTTCCCCTGCTTTCTCTGTCATATCTTCCTTATTTATTTTCTTAATGCATTGTTGTGTGTTGTTGCACATCACCCAACAATGCACAGAAATGATAACACAGCTATAATGATAGCCAGTACCAAACAAAACCAAAGGAATATATCACTGTGTTAACACACAGTGGCACGCAGTCAGTTAAGTAGCAAGCATTTTTCTAGGATACTCAATACGACTGTCATTTGGTATGTACTCATATAGATAAATACATATGTATGTGTGTGTGTGTGTGTGTGTGTGTGTGTGTGTGTGTGTGTGTGTGTGTGTGTGTATATATATATATATATATATATATATATATATATATATATATATATATATATATATATATATATATATTGCCTCATTAACTCTGTTGTGTGGTGTGTTCATGGATTTAGCTCAGTAAAGCATGATCACACTCCACATTTTGGTTCCAGATGGTACAGGTTCAAAAAATAGCATCATGTAATGCCTTGAATTTTTTCCTTTGCATATGTGTTGATGGGTTGGAATAGTGGTGTAGGTGTTACTTTTACAAGTGTATATGCGCATCTGAAATAGACAAACATACTTTATCACATTTGAGCATTGATGTGCATGGTTACACCACGTGCACCATCGAGTGGTAATGTTTTACAGAAAAGAAATGGAGACATAGGAAAGTAGTGAAATGGAGAGCAAGTAGGGTGGAAAACATAATGAAATATTGCAGAAAATATGTGACATTGCCTATTGACTATATGAAATACATGTGCTGCATAATTGAATCTGTGACAGTAGCTGTTAAGGCATTATTTTTGGAGGTTGATGGTACATCTGCAGCCACAGGAGAAGTTACAGGACCATTTAGTACCTGGGATTCATGCTGTAAAATGCAAAACAATGCCGCTTGGTGGGTTTCCGCCATGCAGGCTTACATTAATAGAATACATCCCAGGTCTATTTTAAGATGCCTGGATCCTGTCTGCTACCTGAGTCGTCTAATTGTGCAGTTTTTGCACTGCTGATTTGTGTGCAAAGTAGCTGAGCTAAGCGCAACACTGCACAAAAGTGGTCCAAAATCTATGAGATGAAAATTAAGTGATAGCAGTCAGAAACATAACTCAGTGTATGACATACACAGTATATTATGACATACACAGTATATTATGACATGCACAGTATACTATGTTCCTACACAGGAAATATGCCTACATAGGTCTAGAATACAATTCACCATCCAATGCACATTCAGAACACAGGATGGGTGCCTTAACCCTGTTTTCCACACATACATTTGTAGCATGCATCAACATTCATCAAGTGCACAAATACATTAAACAGAATTTACAGTTTTATTAAGCTATTAAATATTATTTGCACATGTAATGAGATGTTGCTGTTTTAAAAACTGCACTTAGTGATTACACATCCCATTATGATTTTTGATTGTAAATATGCAGCAGTGGTTTACATGGCTGTGTTCCTTGGTCATTCAGCAATTATCTTTCCAGTACTGTGGGGCATACAGTGTACACCATTCTATATCATTGCATTTACAATGTCAGACAATATTAAATGGGAATAATATGATATGCAGCCGCAACTAAGGAAAGACAGTTTGGCTGTCACAAATAAGCACTGACTGTTCTTTTGGGGATGGGGGAGCACAATTGTGTTCCTGCTATGGCAGTAACAAGATTGTGTGGGTCTGGTTGCTCTGCTTGTTTAGCATCCTGTCTGTTATCTGATTTAGGTAGGGTTGAGAAGTCCAAAACTGCAATGTGTACCTTTACTGTTGAACTGTTATCTCTAATGCTTTCCTAGTACCAAAGTATAGTTATGTAGGAAGATGGTTTTAAGGCCTTAGGTGGTGACTCAGGGTGCTATGGCTTGTCTCATAGCCAATTCGAGGACTTACTGAGAATGGTTATGTCTGACTACAACCACACCTGCTGCTAGTTCTTCCTCTGAGTCATCATTGGCCTATGGCTGTGCTGACCTTGGCATTGTCGAGAGGATGTATTCCTCTTCTCCTTAATGATCCTGCTTTGTTTTCACTATAATAACTTGGGTGGCATAGCACACACTATGAGCACTGAGGGACATGTTAGTGGATTGTAATGATGCCCTCATCCAGAGGTATGTAGGCACTGCCACTGCTGGTGCAGTGGCTGAAATACATGCTGTATGGCATTACTGGTTGGACTGTTTGTCTCATGATGGTGTTCCTCTGTGTGTGTGTGTGTGTGTGTGTGTGTGTGTGTGTGTGTGTGTGTGTGTGTGTGTGTGTTTCAATGCTGGGTTTCCTCCACCATGAGTCTAGTGTATAGCATACAACGAGTCTAGTGTATAGCATACATCCACACCTAAGTGAGACTTGGACATATCCCCCATAGAACACATCTGGTGCAGTTGGGGAATGTGACACATATTAAAGTTGTGCCAACTGCAAGGTTGCCAGCACACACATACCACATGATTCTCATGACATTACACATGACTTGGCAGTTGTTTGAGCAGTAAACTTTATGGTTAATGTAGATCCTACCATGTTCCCTAAGTGTTGATCTCCTGTGTACATGACTGCGATGTATGACACACATTACTGGAGAGTGGTGTGATATATGTTACAGTTGTAGCATACTTGTGATCTTCTCTTCTTAACTTCTGTTAAAATATATGTTCCCTCTGCCATGTTGTAGCATAGCATGCAGGAATGTTTGGAAGATCCTGGATGCTGATGCCTATGACACACCAAGCATGTCCCCTGGTAGTCTGTTACAGGTACCTGTGGCTAATATACTAAGTTCAACATACTGTAGTTTCCACTGGGATGGGCTCATTGTGTTTGGCTCTGTATTTGACTCAAAGCTGCCAGAGGTCCCACATTTTCTCTACTGTGTTGTTGGCCTGGATAGTCTTCCTCATCTCTGCCTATGGCTATTGGCAGCAGCAGCAGCAACATTGGCTTCAGCCTGCAGCACACACAAATGTATCTAAATTGTAGCTGCTACTAACAATCTGTCAGTGCTTATGCTGTATCTGTACTCCAGCATTTCCTCAATGCACATATAAGAAAGGGCATGCTATCTACAGTGATACCTTATATTGTGTGGAGCAGCTTCATGGGATTGGTTGATTAGCATGCAATGCAGCAGTGTGTGCTGCTGTTAGTATCTGTGAGGCACAAACTAGGTCAGATGCAATCAATTATTTTTGTACACCATTATAAAAAGGCAATTGTGTAGTTAGGCAAATCATTGTGGATGAGAGTTGTTTCAAACTCAGTGATAGATTTATTTTGGGAAAGTATATTTCCTTAGAGGAGTATTGCATTCCATCAGGTATGTATCCATTTTGTTGACTAAATAATGCTTATTTTGGAATGTACTTAGGAATGATGTCAAGTAAATCAGTAAGCATTTGTTTGAACTGTACTCATGGCATGGCCTTATTTCCCATCCATTTGAGAGGTACAGAGGATGTAGAGTGGACCAAATGTCTAATGCTGTGTGATAACTATGCACACATGTTTCATGGATTGCTCCTTTGAGAGCACTTTTGAATTTACACTGTTGTTTGGTTAGCAGATTTGTCCCTTAGCCTGTTATAATATTTATTTGGGGGGGTTGGGGAATGAGTCCCTGATCTGGGGCAACATAGAATGGACTGTTGTTTAGGGAGTGTGAACATGTGACTATCTGTTATGGCACACAGAAGGATATGTTTGTCATGCTACTTTCCTTGTTTTGTAGCCTCCATGTTATTTGTTGACCACTGTGGAATTTTTACAGTGTAATCAAATAGTGAACACCGAGAGCTTTCCTGTACTGTCTTATATGTACACAGTTTATTTCTACTTATGTGATCCTTATATCTGTTATCATTATTTTGTCTTTTGTAAACAATATGCCCGCATAGCGTAGGCCACCTTTTTCAGATGCAGAGAATGACCTCATCATTGAAGCACTAAGGCAACATCATGCTGTCCTTATATCTAAGGGAAGGGCCAATATGTCACACTGTGCGGCCCTTTGTGATGAATTGGTCCAAAATGTAAATGCTGCTGATCATCAAAATCACAGCTATAAGCAGTTATGATGCAGAGCCACTTACATGATTTATGCTGCAAGGAGGTGTGCTGCTGAAGTGGCACGTGATCATCAGGTCACTGGTGGTGGGCTTGCAGCAAAACAACCACTCACTGCCACCAAGGAGCTACTGGCAAATATTGCCACTCAGGAAAGCTCCCAACAGTCCATCAGCCAGTATGTTCTAGACGTGGGTGCCAGTCCTGCATCTCAGTAGGAGCTTCCAGGTAGATTTTGTTAGATCATCAGTAGAATTCTGTTGTATTCATTGTTTTTATTAGTGTTTATAGTTTTAATGTGTGGCAGTTAGCTGTTTCAGTGGGTGTATTTAAGTTAGCTGCAGTTTTCAGGTCATTTAGAGGTTGTCGGCCACATTCTTGTTAACATTGTAGTTACTGTAGATATAGATTATTGAAAGTATTACCCCTGTTATACTGTTAAATGTGTTTCTCTTGCCATTAACTGTCCCATATTTTTTTCCAGGGCTCTCAGGAATCCAGAGATCTAGGCCTCCTGCAGTTGGTAAGCAAAATACATTTATATCAGTAATGTAGAAATATTCCAACATATTTGCTAAAGTAATGTAGAAATATTCAAACATATCTGTTAAAGTGTATCTCAGGCTTGCTGTATGGCTTGATGTGCTGTTTGCATACTTGTCAACTGTACAGATATTTGCAGAATGTCCAGATGTGTGATTCATACCTCTGGCCCATATTTAAGATCATAATAATTGAGTTGCAAACTTTTGACAGGTCATTACAGAGTGCAGACATAATATAATTACAGATATCACATTAAAAATGCATACCACTCATTAATGTCATGGTAAAGCAATACCTGCTATTGTATCATCTTTCTAGGTTTCTAAGGGCAATATGTCACAATGATACCTGTTCTTGGGCCTTTGTCCACCCATTATTCATGGCTTTGTCCACATTCCTTGCTCTAAGAGGTTGAGGGTTTTGAATGTCTAATAGTGATAGCAGTGTAAATTGCTTAACATATATTGCAGCATAGTAATGTAGGTATTAGTGTATTTCTGTTTTCCTTCCTTTTATCACAGGTGAACATGTTGGTTGGTTGGTTTGTGTCCCCCATGCCACCTGATGTCAGTGTCTCATCAGACTCCGATGATGATGGTGGCTAAAGTGAGGTACAGCTGGTGGTTGCAGAGGTGGATTCTGACACAGAAGTTGACATCCAGTGATCCCCTCCATTATCACTAGATACAGCCAGTATGCCTACGCATACCCAGTCCACTGAGGCCATAGATATTGGACAGTTGGATGGCGAGGACATTGACCAGGGACGTGTGGCTAATACTGCTATTTCAGTGACTGTTGACATTGGCCATAGCCAAAATGCTGGCAAGGTACCACACTGGCAGATTGATAGGGGTGCTTGGAGGATGCCTGCTTTCACTCCTCAACCTTTAGCAGGTGTCTCATCACATGTCACTTGACATATGTTTAGGGCCATCGTGGAGGCACAAACATGTGCAGAAAGGAACTCCAGGAGAATGTTCAGGGTTATAGATGCAACACAGTCTGACATCCATGACTGCCTCCACCATGTTGCTGATTCCCTGCATCATTTGAATGAAACATTGGAACAGGATGTGTCTGTGAGGGAGTGTATTGCATCTGTCATGGAATGCATATTGTCTGTGATGGAAAGTTTGCTGGGAGTTGAGCTTCAGCCTTGTGGGAGTAGGTCAGCAACTATATCTGCTGAGAGCAAACTTGGCCCTGCCCGATCACACTCGTAGGGTGGCAGTGCATCCACTGCTCCAGCAAGGAGTATGATGTCCAATCCCAGATGTAACAAGCCATTGGGTTGTGGTCCTGGACATTCCTGTGAAGGGAGTACTTTCAGGAGATATCGATAACCTTCAGGTAGTAGCACAGCTTCTGAACTTGGGCATGCAGATGTCAGTGTAACTCCTGGGAGAGCCAGTTCTAGTGTTCGTGGGTGGAGACAATGAACTGTCATCTCTACCATGCATGGTTCACAGCTGTCTGACATACAGACTTGTAAGGCTAGCACTGAGCTTGACTGTGTTTATGCCAACACTCACACACCAATGTCACACTGAGGGCACCTACATACAAACACTCAACATTTACATGGTCCATCTTGCCTGCCATCCCTGGCTTACACACACACACATACACGCACACACACACACACACACACACACACACACACACACACACACACACGCACACACACACACACACACACACACACACACACACACACACACACACACACACACTCACCAGCCTTTTGTGTCAGCCTAGGCCTCATACCCCCCACACACAACACCCTGTGCAAGTGATGATAACTGTGCTGCATCCCTGTCATCTATCTTTTGGATTCAGGGATACTAAAGTTATGTGCCTGATGCACAGGGTGACTATCTATATTAATATGACATTATTAGCCTCCTTTTCTGCTGTTAGACTTATAATTGTACATGTCATATAGATTGTATATAGCCATTAGACAGTTGCTAGCATAATGATTAACCTACTTTATAGTGGATGCTTCTGTAAGACCTGTGAATTTTAACAATTACATGTGTCTCATTAATACATCTAACTTTCTCTTGAAGGATTGTTTATGCAAAGATATGGGTGTAAAGTCAAAATCAATCCATCCAATTCAGATCTCAGGATTTTATGTCAGCACTGAAGACAAATGTAATCAGGATGGTAATACAGTATAATGTCCCTGTTTGTACCCATGCACATCACCATATGTTCTGAGGTTCATAGGATGTGACTAGGGCATAGACCTGATGGTGTTTAGAATCATAGCCATTACATCACAATATAATAGTAAAGTCAGATATAATGTATGGCCAAGTTTTGTCTAGCAAGGACCACTCATGTCCAGGAATGAAGCAGCAGTGATCTTGACAAATAATGTTTTCACCGCAAGTCATCCAGCATGTACTTCAACAGGGTAATGGTGGTGCTCTGCTTGACATGGATTTGAAGCCTACTGCAGAGGAAAAATTACCTTTGAGAGATGTATCTGTCTCTCCAGTATGTCCTATGCATGTCATAGTGTACACTGAGGTCCCTGGAGCAGGTAACTTGAATCCCACATTACTTATGCATGTGTGACATTTTCATTCCATTTGGCCACAGATAGCCCTGTAAGGCATACATAATCTGCCTCAAAGCTATATATATGATACTGCACACAGTGACAAGTTACATCATTCTCCCCACAGAGGACACTTGTTGCAGACCTTCTGATGTTTTATTACCAGACATGTTTGAGGTCTGTCAAGTTGATGGATGTGTTTAATAAAATACATTTCCAAAGGTGGTTAATATTCTTTCATGCAGCCAATAAGGGATGAGTATAGAGGACTGCTACCATATTTGGCTATTAATGTAATGGGGTTTCTACTCAGATGTATGATGCAGAATGTGTATCTCCCCACAGTAGACCCACATTGGCAATGACATGTCTTCCATGGTCTATTAATACAGAAATGTGGAATACTGTACCGATGGTTATTTTATAATAAGCAAGAAAATTTATTATTACCACAGGGTATGCTGATGCAGTAATGTACAGTTCATGTAACACTCATGCTTTTGTCAGCAGTCATTAGTGCTACAGAAACTCTGTTTTGTTCATGGCTTCTGAGACATGTATGTCAAACATGAGGGGCAACAGCACTGACACTTCTCTTACCACACAGGTGACATGTCTGCTGTCTGAGGTGAATTCTTGTACTGTGATTGAATGTAGTTGGCCTGTGAGCCCACCGGAAAACCAGCTAATAACCTAGAATTTCAAATAGACTTTGGTTAGTGTCCACTGGCAACAAATGTTGGATTGTGTTCATAGGTTCATAGGTCCATAGGTGTTTAATAGGCTAATGTCCCTGGGGCCTTTACAAGCCTAGCCCATAGAAGTGCCCTGGCATTGTGCCACCTGTCGTTAGTTCCCAGTGCCTCTATCAAGTGGAGTGATCCCCAGGGTGAACTTTCTATTACCCATCCACTCATCAAGATTTCGCTTGAAGAGGGCTAGTGAGGTGCTCTGCTTGACATGTATGGAAAGTCGATTCCAGAGCATGGATAGTCTCTGGGTTATGAACCTGTCCCTCCAGCATGTTCTGTTGATTGCGGTAATGAGGTTGAGGTATCTGGAGAGTGTGGTGTGGAGGTATTGGGATTTCTTTAGATGTAGCATTTCTAGCAGAGCTGGGTCAGACATGGATTTGTAAGTCAAGCAGAGATCACCTCTTAGTAGATGATATAAGACAGAGAACAGCTGGAGTTTTTTAAGTCTGTCCATGTAGGACATGTGTTTAAGGCCTAGGATTCTCTTCATGAGGTAATTTTGTGGCCTCTCCAACTGTTGCAGGTGTCTAGTGAAGTACATGCCAAATGGGGCATTATACTCTATGATTGGTCTAATGAGGGAAGAGTAGAGAGAAATGATGAACTCTTTCTTCCTGGATGCAAAACCCTTGGTAATGAGATGTGCCACAGAGACGTTCTTGGCCAAGTTATAATAGGATGTGTGCACATTGTTGACCTTGTATATGTCTCTGGTCACAGTCATGACTCTCATTAGTTTCTGCAGCCACAAGATACCCTTGAGATCACCTAACTGGAACACATCTAGTGTTTGGAGGTCACCTATTTCCTTGTGTCTAAGATGCATGCAACCTTTATCCATTGCCATATGGAAGAGGTTGCATATATTTATGTTTCTTAATTGCAGTTGTATTTTGCCAGTCATCACTTGTGTGGTTGGAAAATAGTGACTGTATTCCATTCAATGCAGACAACAGCAGTATTCAGACTATGGCTGAATATGGTGCCTAGGAGAGTAGCTCACTATTAAAGCACATGATGAACACAAGCTGGAATTCCATCTGGTGCCATGGAGACTATGCTCCTAGTCTTGGAGAGGGCAGTAATAACTTCCTCATTGTAGATACCACAGCTCAGGGGTGGTTGGTACTAGGTGTGGTGGTGGCAGGGGGCATTCTTTTCAGCCAAACATGTCTGCTAGCAGGTTTGGAAGTTACACTGGGTCAGGGTCAATGTGTGTGTTAGCATACACAGTTTGATTTAACTACAACTGAGTTATATCAGTTTGTAGATGTACATGAAGAAAGCCTTCTGGTTATCCCTAGATATAAAAGGCTTAACATTGTTGTTTTGTGTCGATTCTTGAAGGTGTCTTATTGCATGTTTATGCTAAGGAGAGTTGCCTTCCACACCTGGTTTCTCAATGCTGTATTTTTAAACAGCAGCTTCTTTCACTTACTGTATACTGTATTTATAACAGACATACACCACTGTGGTTTGTATTTTCCAGGGATATTTGTTTGAGCCTATAAGGCATGTCAGTGTGTATAAATTTGTGCAGAAGTGTAGACAAAGTATCATAAAGTAATGTACTATAGCTGTCAATGACCTCAGTGGAAACAGCAGCTGATTGTATTTGAAAGCAAGTCTGTTTACATTTCTGCATGTATGAGGGTGAATTATTGCAGCCTCTGCACACAGTCCTGAGCATGTAATGTCAAGACACACTATGTAATCCCAAACTGAGTCCATACACAGTAACCATCAATTAGATACTCCTACTGTATACCCATACCACAAGTGTACAGATGGGGTTTCTACAGATAGAGATGTCATCTTCTTCTACCTATTCAGGCTCACAACAGCAAATGTTCTTCTTCTTCCATTTCTAACCATCCACTGCATTTTCTCTGTCACACCAAACACCTGCATGTCCTCTGTCACCACATCCATACACCTTATCTTAAGCTTTCCTATTTTGCTCTTACCTGGCAGCTAGATCCTTAGCATCCTTCCCCCAATATACCTAGCAACACTCCTTAGCACATGTCCAAACCAAGACAATCCCACCACTTGGTCCTCATCTCCAAACCATACAACCTAAGCTGACATTCTAATACATGGTTAATACTCATGTCCATCCTCGACCCACACAATACAAACCGTAACATCTGGTACTCTGCCAACACCTGTTATGACTCCTACCTTTTTGTCTGCAGCACCATCTGCGACCCATATGACATAGCTGGTCTCAGTACCATCTTGTAGACCCTTCTCATCAGTATTTTTGGCACACATCTGTCAAACATCCCTCCTGATACTCTTCCCTGCACACTCCACCATGCATGCTCTGTCTTCTTCATCTGTCTTCCAGAGTATTTGACATCATATGCCTTTGCCAGCTGTACTCCCTGCATTCTAACCATTCCTGTATCCTACTTCTCAGTCACACACATATACTCTGTATTAGTCCTGCTGGCCTTCATTCTCCTCCTCTGGAAAGCACATCTCCACCTCAGCAGGGTCTCATACACCTGTACCCTTCTCTAAATACAGACCATAATATCTTCCACAATAACCTAACAATAGTCCATGTGGACTCCTATGTGATCTAATGTTTCAACCTGTACATCATTACTGCAAATAGATGTCATGATGTTTGCACATCGAATAACTGTAATGTCATTATTGTCTGTCTTATATGAGATGAAGTGACATCTACATGTCTGTCATTCCAGTGTGTGCCCATGACCTGTTGTGACATATAAATATCCAAAAATCTGTTATAGGTGATAACATCAGCAGTGTCTGTAGAACACAAAAGGATGGCATCCCTTAGGCTGCTGTAAAATGCTCTGTATAACATCCACCAGTAACTCACACACATACAAACATAGTTGAATACATTGAGAATAGAACCCCTAGCTATGGTAACTTTTTGAACTGGAGATCAAATTGCTTAGCACACTTGCCACAGTTATAAGTCTAACAGGACTGCAGGCAATCTTATGGTAGATGACATCAGCAGGCCACATGGAGGACAAGAGGTTGGAGACCTGCTTCGACTGGGTGTTTATGCAAGCACCAAAACAGTGCAAACCATGTTATTTGTGAACTCAGTGTGGGATACACACTTCCACTTGAAGTTATACCCACACACACACACACACTTGACTATAGTGATATTAGAACATCTGTCTATCTAGGTTTACAGACTACAGAGCAGAGTATTTAACACACACACCGCAGTACAAGGGTGAGTTTAACGGGACTGCAGGCATTCTTATGGTGGATGACATCAGCAGGCCATGTGGGGGACAAGAGGTTGAAGACCTGCTTCAACTGGGTGTTTGTGCAAGCACCAAAACAGCACAAAGCCTTGCCATTTGTGAACTCAGTGTAGGATACACATACAGCTGATTGCAGTGAGATTCAAACCCCTACCCATGCATGTTTACAGACTATAGAGCAGAGTACTTAATGCACTTCCCACAGCACAAACCTGAGGTTAATAGGACTGCAGGTGATCTTATGGTAGATGATATTAGCAGGCCACGTGGGGGACAAGAGGTTGGAGACCTGCCTCGACTGCGTGTTTGTACAAGCACCAAAACAATGGATACCATGCCATTTGTGAATTTGAATTGTGATGCACACTTCCACTTCTGTTTATACACACACACAGTTGACTGTAGTGAGATTACAATCCCTACCTATGTACGTTTGCAGACTATAGAGCAGAGCCCTTAATACACATGCCATAGCACAAGTTTGATTTAGGCAGGATTCCAGCTGTACTTATACTATATGACATAACCAAGCCATGTGTTCAACAACAGATTGGGAGGCCTACGTAGTCACATTGGCTCATAGTGTCATCTGAGGCTAGTAGCAAGTGAATAATGTTTAGTAGCCTAGTTATGTGACAACAATACCTTTATTGAGCCTAGTTGTCTGTGTGTGTTTGGATAATCAAGCCTGTGAGCACCATCAATTCACCCTCTCCATGACAGAGAACATAACATCATATATTACAACTTGTACAGAGTGTGATATATGTGTGTAAAACCCAAGGTGACCCAGGGTTGTTGTACTTGTTGGTGTCATTGCTTGTGGGGAGACATAGGGATTACCTGTCAATATATGCACATATACTTAAATTGTGGCCTCAGTTTGCAATGGTTCCACATGTAGTCTTAGGGGAGAGATGGTGTCTGAGAATGATATGGCACCATACCTCTCAACTGTCCAGATTTTCACATAATGTCCAGATGTTTGACTCATATTTGTAGTGTGTTTCCCACAATAATGTGGTTTTCTGTAGCATCTATTGCAAGTCACTGAGAAATGAGGTCAGTAAATAATGGCAGACCTGTGAATTTCACACATCACATCCTTCACACAATTCATGGAAATGCAATGCCTGTTAATAACCTTTCTAAGTTTGTAATTGCAGTATCTGAAAAGTCTCCCTATGTTTGGGCCTTTGTCCCCCCCATTATTTTTGCTTTATCCTGATTCTCTACTCTAAGAGCTTAGTAGGTATGTAGGACACTATGGACACACACATATAGACAGAGAGTGTGAGAGAGAGAGACACACACAGAGGGAAAGATCTAGTGAGAGTGAGACACAGCTCTCTACCTCTTCGAGTAAGAAATCTGGACAAAGGGCCAAAAATAGGGACAATTTTTAAATATTGCTCTTACAAACCTAGAAAGCTGATAAAATATGTTTTGCAGTAGAATTAATTTTCTGAAGGTTATGCAGTCTGAATCGCAAATGACTGTCTTTATTTTCTGACTTCGGTACTCAAAGATTTGCCAATGATTTATCAGAAAATCTCAATTTTATGAACAAAAGGCCAAAAGATGAAACAAAAATCTGGTCTTTGTTTGAAAAATCTATACAGGTGAGAGGCATGGAGTGAGAAAGAAGGAGAGACAGAGAGAGAGAGAGTGCTATAGTGTGAGAAGCATCGGATTTGCACTATGGTTTCATTTCAAAGTGCAGTTTTTAATAAGTGACTGCATTTGTTCTTTCTTACCAGAAGTGCCTTCATAGATTTCTTAAATTCCAGATGTGGGTTGTTAGTCATTGGAATCATTTAGTTTTATTTCAAAAGTGTAACTAAAACAGAGTGCTGTCTTTTGCTGTCAGTAGGTGGTACTCTCGTTCTTATTAGCAATACTTCTTTCCTTGTTCTCAGTTTTGCGTACCTTCATCAGAATTTCAACTCTATGATACATGCAGGTGTAAAGCCGCAACTCCTGAAAAACTGTTAAAAAGTAGAAATATGGACCAGCGAAATGTTAATCCTGCTGCTTTATCTGATTAAGTCTCTTTGATTGTCTACGACTGAGACGAAAGTGCTTATCTTGTTGTTTTAACAATAAAGGATTGGTTGACCTAAGGAGAAGTGTTCGTATTTGTGTTTTGCCTGCCTGCCTTCTATCTGTTTTTTCTTGGATTACTAGTTTCTTTTTGTTTTGGTACGGTTAAGTGTACACACATGCGTGTTTGCCTTTTTTTCCTATTTGTGCGTAGGTAAGCAGTGCGCAAAGGTGAGGCACACTGCTCACATCTGAGACTTAACTATTATGTAATATATACCTGTTACTACAGCTCACTCCTATCTCTACTCCAGGTTGGGAGTTCCCAACTTACTAATGGCAATAAGTGAATGTATCGGGTATCAGTGTTTGGAGGTGTGACATAAATCATATTTTCTCTTTCACTGTTTCTGCAATGCTGCACTATAGACAAACAGGCTAAGCCTCATCAAAATGGTTTTCAACATGCAGTGCATCGCGCAAATGTGGAATTAAAACAACACAAAGCTGATAACAGTATGGGACACAGAGTGACACTCTGTAAAACACAACCTATTGCTAGTACACATCCAAAACTTCTACCTATAGCAGGATTCTAACCCTCAAAAGCATTACACCTTCATCAGGCATAATGGCTACCTTAGTCCTTTTGGCCACAGAAGCAGCTTGCTAGAACAGGGTCAATTCATCATACAACCACCTGAATAACAATGTACGCTGCTACACATGAGTTACCTAACACATACAATGTATAATCAAATCTACAATACTGAAATGAGGTGGTAATAGTTGTGACAAACACCCTTTACTGTGGGTTTGTGGGCAGCATAGATGAGGTACCATTATGCCATTTATAAGGGGACACCCTTGTTTTGGGGGGTAGGAGAACAGACCACATCTACTGTTAGGATACAGACAAGTCTGAAATCAGAAACTGCAATGTGTAGCCTCACTTTCTAATGTCTGTCTTGAATGATGTACCAGTAATCTGCTGGTGTTGGACTGTACGAAGGTTTCATGCTTGAAGCCTGCTGCTTACAAATGGACAAATACTAGTAAAGTAGTGTCAGTAATCACATGTTACTTAATTTTTTGTACAAATACACCACTATTTACTTGCATGCTGTATCAAGTTCATAGATACAAAGGATATATCAGAATACTCCACAAGGCTACAGTGTAGGTTAAGGACCTACCTTGCAAATGCAGTGGTTGACACAAGTGTGGTTCAGAACTGACTCTGTCTAATGCAAGCAGTATACTACTAATATATGGGTAGGTACAGGTTATGTGAGTTGCCTAGCATGCTTTTTAATGTATGTATGTGAGTAGGAGAAAGATATTAGTCCCTAGGTCCCTAAGTGGTCAGTGAATGTGCTACGCATTGGCTCTTAGCCAAAGCAAGGGCATATTGAGCATGTCTATGTCTGCCCACAGGGACAGAAGCTGGGGGTTCCTCCTCCAAATCCTCCTGAGACTGTGACTGTGGTGACCTAGGCATTGGTGGAGGGGGTCTATATCATATAAGTGAATCGCACAAATTGCGAATGCTCATAATATTGAATGAACCAGACCTCAAAGTGCTTTTTCTGAGATCAAGGTACAGTGAAGAATGGGATATTTGCCCTTTCCTTACTGTAGTGCGATCTTGGAGTTGGAATATATATTTAGCAGGGGGTGTGGGGGGCGCAGACCCCCCCAATAGAAAGTTTGAGGTCCGGTACTTTCGATATTATGAGCGTTCGCAATTTGTGTGATTCACTCATATGATATAGACCCGGTGGGGGAATGTGTGTCCCTTCCCCTTACTGATCCTGCTGCAGCTATCCGCAGGATCAGATTGTGGAGCATAGTAAATACTGCAAATATTTGTGTACATGTGCATGAATTCTACTTCAAGGCTCCACTGGATATATCTAGGCACTGGAACCATGACTGCAGAAGCCCAAGCACATGCTCTATGATGTTCTGTGTTTGTGTATATGCATCATTATGGCATTCTTCCTTGGGTGTGTGTGCATTTCTGATGGGTGTCATCATCCATGTTTCCAGGGCATAGTCAGCGTCCTCCAATAAATGACCCAGTGAGATGTCCCCTCTAGCAAACATCTGGTACAGCTGTGATGTGTGCCAGATATGGGAGTCGTGATAACTACCAGGGTTGCAGTACACACATTTAAGATAATCCCCTGGGCATTGCACATGACTTGGCAATTGATGGAGTGGTATCACTTGTGGTTAATGTAGATTCTACCCTGCTTACCAGGTGGTGTCGTGATGTATACATGAGTGCAATCTATGGCACCCAATATTTTAGCGTAGTGCGCTACATGGTAGAACCATTGCATATTGCTGGCCCTCTTTTCAGGCATAAGGTGAAATAATATATGCTCACTGGCGTGTAGGAGCATAGCATCCAGGAACTGTGCTGATGCCTGTGACACCTTCATTATGTCCCCAGTTGGTCTTTGAAAAGTTCTTAGGTTCATAGGTTCATAGGTTTATACTAGGCTATCTGCCCTAAGGCATTTATAAGCCTAGCCCAAATTTTTGTGGCTTACGCCACCCCTTATATAAAAAATACTGTGCCCATTAGTTTGTTGTGCCTCTGTCCAGCAGTGACACAGAGATGATTCCCAGGGTAAACCTACGATCTCCCATCCACAGGTCTAGATTTCTCTTGAACAGAGTCAGCGAGGTGCTCTGCCTCACATGGACCGGGATTTTATTCCACAGCATAGGGAGTCTCTGAGTGATAAATCTATCCTCCAGCACGCCCTATTTATATCCGTGCTAAGGTTTAAGTCGCTTGCTCTAGTGGTTTTGGTGGATTTGGATTTTTTGAGGTGGAGCATGTCCATTAATTCCGGGTTGGACATGGCCTTGTATGTCAGGCACATGTCACCTCTGAGCAGACGGTATGCGACTGAATAGAGCTGGAGTTTCTTCAATCTGGCAGCATATGACAGATTTTGGAGTCCCTTTATCCTTTTGGTGAGGAACTTTGGGGTCTTTCCAATTGCTGCAGATGTCGGGTGAGATACATCCCGAATGGGGCATTGTACTCGATCATTGGTCTGATAAGTGAAGAGTACAGGGGAACAATGACCTCACTAGATCTGGATGTGAATCCCTTCATGATCAGGTGGGCAATGTAGAAGGTCTTTCTAACCACTTTAGCAATGTGAGTGTCAAAAGAAAGGCCACTGTCAACCTGGGTCCCCAGGTCCCTGATAACCTCTTCTGTGCTTAATGGATTGCCACCTATATGGTAGCTTGGGGTTACCTTGTTTTTCCCGAAGGGTATGACTATACATTTTTTGGCGTTTAACTTCAGGCCATGGCTCTGGCACCAGCTATCTGTTTCCGTGAGTCCCTTCTGAAGGATATCCGTGTCCAATGCACTTTCCACTATGGCCCAGTTTGCAGTCGCCTGCAAACTTTGTCAGCCAAAGTCCTCCCATGCTGGCCTGTACTTCTGAGAAGTAGATGCCAAACAATAGGGGGCCAAGGACCGAGCCCTGTGGGACACCACTTGTGACTGGCTTGGAGTCTGACACAGCGCCAGCAACTCTAACCCTGTGGGTTCTGTCCTTAAGCCAGTTTGCAACCCATCTTGTGACATATGGGTTTACATTTAAGCTGGTAAGTTTTTCTACAATACCGAGTGGGGTATTGTGTCGAAGCCTTTGCAAGGTCAAGGTAGGCTGTATGGACTGCCTTTCCCTCATCAATGGCCTTGGTGACTGTCTCGAAGAAGTCAACCAAGTTCAAAAGGCATGATCTTCCCTTGACAAAGCCAAACTGGGTCGGGTCCAATGTCTGCAAGTCCCCTATATCTTTGTTTATGAGCTCCATTATGATCCTCTCCATAACTTTGCAGACTAGACTTGTTAAGCTTATGGGGGTAATTACCAGGGTCCGTAGAGGCACCGCCTTTGTGGAGTGGGACCACAGTTGCCGACGCCACTCCTTGGGCACGTATCCTGTGGTAAGGCTGAGATTAAACAGCTGCCTTATGTGCGGGTTAATTCCTCATTTAGCTCGTAGCACACAGCCGGGGACACCATCCGTCCCATTGATGCTGTGTTTTTAGCTTTAGAGAGAGCAGCTTTCACCTGCGCATTTGAGATGTCCGGGAGGCTACACTCGGCTGGGATAGTTATCTCTCCTTTAGGGGAGAGGGGTGAAGTTTGCACTGAACCTGTCTGCAAGTATGTTGGCAATGTCTGTGGGTTCAGTGATTTTTGTATCATTTTGGACTAATTCTGAGCATATCTGGGAGTTTCCACCCAGGTTCCTAACATAGCTGAAAAAGGCCTTATGATTGTCCTTTGAATCCATGGCAATTTTTCTCTCAAAATTGGCCTTAGTTGATTTTATGAGTGCTCGATTTTTTATTAATAATGATCAGGGGTAACTTCCCTTTTATGGATTTTGTTCTATCATGTAATAGCTTTCTCCTCTTATTGTAAAGTTTGTTAATGGCTGGGGTCCACCAGACTGGATGTTTGCCCTTTGTGGAAAGAGTCTTGGTTTTATTTGGGATTGCCTGATCCATGCAGTCCTGGAGGTGTTCATAGAAGGCATTTGTAAGGACTTCCGCAGCTTGGGTTGTGGTTTCCTCTGGCTCAGGGGCCTTGAAGGATACTACACCAGTCTTGAGTAGTGTGAAGTTTGCTTTAGAGAAGTTCTTCACTATGGTCTTTTTTGTTTGGGGTGGGGGCGGATGTGGATTTCCAGTGAGATTAGTTTATGATCAGATCTCACCAATGAGGGATATACTTCCGGTGTGGAGCATTTTGTCCCCATGTTTGTGACAATGAGATCTAGTATATTTTCTGCTCTCGTGGGAACAGTGACTAGCTGTTCCATGGCATTTGAATTTATGAACTCTAGGAACCGTTGGGCTAGAAAGTTAGGGCTTGAGTAATGTTCCCAGTCTATATTCGGGTAGTTGAAGTCACCCAATATGATGGTGTTTGGAGATACATTTATACCCTCCAGTGTCTTCAGGAAGGCTGTGTGGGGTTCCTGAGTTTGAGAGGGTGGCCTGTAGCATGCTACAATTTGTAGAGCAGTTTTGCCTATGGTTAGTTGCACCTGGATGGTTTCCGCTTTGCGTTGCCACCAACCTGGAGGTGTGGGTATCCTTTATGAATATGGATACACCCCCTCCTTTTGTGGTGCGGTCCGGGTTTTGGGGCCGGAACGCATGATATGAGGTAAAACCTAATAGTGCTGGGGTGCTCTCAGGAGCCTTGAACCAGGTTTCAGTTACAGCACAGACATCGATGTTCTCCATACTGAGAAGGGCCTCGAGTGCATGCATTTTGAGATTTAGACTTTTAGCTAATATCCTAAGGGCTACACATACCTTAGTTTCAACTGGGATGGGTTCCCCTTGATTGGCTCTGGCTCTGAATAGAGGATGGCAGAGCTCACAGAGTTCCTATAATATGTCCATGTCCACCCTGTAGCACCACTCTACAATCTCCAGTTCATGTAGCATCTGGAAGGTTACCATGGGCCTGAACACTCTTCTCCTTCTCGGCCTAGGCCTACTGTCAGCAACAGCAGCAGCCCTGACTTCAGCCTCTAGCACATGCAGATGTAGAATAGCTGCACCATCCCCTATCATTATCTCAGTTAAAATTTCCAAGCCTCTACTCCAATGGTCTTGAAGTATTGAGGGAAAATCAGAATGCAGGATGTATGCATACTTTATATATTTCTTGGGTAAGTCCACCATGTAGGATTGCCTAACTAATATGGAATTCACCTGATTAGGATATCATTAACATGGTTTAAAGGACCTTCTTTATTGCACAGTAAGAAGCTGTACACACCAGCTCACTGCAGAGCACAGTTGTGCATAACTAAAGTAAGGCATGTAAAAGTTTTTATTTTCATCCCTGTTGTCATGAAAACATACAGAAAATGGTAATTAATGCTACTTACACTTCATTTGTATAAGTTGAGGTGTGAAAACAGTATAAAAAAAAAGTTGCCATGTCCTCTACTTGAACCCAGGATTATCTGTACTCCACTCCAATACCTATGACATGGTGCCACAGGAGTAGTTATGCATAGTGCCAGAAATGGAGGGAATGAGCAGAGCACAGCCCCACTTACCAGGTTTGGGCGATGCTCAGCAGTGCTCGACAATATTTATTGAATGCATCCAGTTTCTATTTTTGGATGTCTAGCTCATGTCTGTATGTGGGTGGTCTGGTAGCCCAAAGTATGCATCACCATAACCATTTGCGTGAACTGGCACACTGCGCAAGCATGTGCAATAAACCTCAAAACACAACAAAGTTACCTGACACCCCCCCATGATGTTATGAACATCCATGAGAAACATAAACACTGTGTGGGAGCTTACACGAACGTGAATATCCCTACACAGTTCCTGCTTTTTGTGATTCAGCAAATCCACTGTTTTTTGCACTCATTTGCATAATATTCATGCCAAATGCCTGGAAGCTACATGGTCAGTTGCCATGTAAGATGGGCAACAGCATGGGTGCACTACTGTAAATACACAGGGCAGGGTATTACTGTACCCATTGTGACACTACACAATGCCTCTTTTCAATCATGTTTCCATTATTCATATTTAAAACCTTATGCATCAAGTGGAGCACCACACAAACATTTGGTTAAAAAATATTTGAAATGCATACTATTTTGACACACCCCCATGATGCTTTTGGACATACACAGTGTATACATCGACCATTATATGTGTGTTGTTACCTTTTCATGGCCATTCTGTCCATATGTCTGGAGTTTTACATGTCCTTGATTCTGAATAGACTCCTGTATGTGGAATATTTCCGCATACACTACCAACACAGGCACGGAGTCTACATGGTTGTGTTTAAGGTTGTTGGATCACTCCACCATGTTGTTTCACTACATTTGCATAAATTTTATCTCCTTATGCTGAAATTTGCATTTCATAAAAGTTTCTGTAATTGCGTGAGAGTGCGTGTGATTATCTGTCTCTACATGACGTTTACTGAATCTAAAACTGTTCACGCCCACGTTTGCATCACACCGCAACGCACACATGGAAAAAATTACTGTTAGCTTTATTGAATTTTCACTATTATCTATAATCAAATACAGAATACAACCAATTTCAGTAAAGATATTTTCAATGAAACACTAAAACAGTATAACTGCAATGTTCTTAGAACAATGCCACAAGATACTGTTGTAGAACAATTTAATAACATATTCTTAAAGACATTAAATAATCTAGCTCCAGTAGGTAATAAAAGAGTAAAGTCCAACCCTGCACCATGGCTCACAAAAGAAAGAAACAAAAAAAATAAAAAGGGATAAAGCCTGAAACATTTGGTATAAATGCGGAACTTAAAATGCCTTCCAGAAATTTAAACATCTTAGAAACCTTACAAAACTCCATGTCAAACAGGATATGCAAAGATATTATGCCAACCTACAAGACAGACATAAGCAACCCCAAATTTTTTTGGTGATCACTAAATAAACTACTTCATCCTGGCAAGACCACTAGCCCCTCTCCAAAAACAGACAATGCAACAGACTCTATTCCCACACAGTTTAATTCCTACTTTATACAATCTATATTATCTCTGTTAGTCACAAATACAACTGTCTCTCTCTCTACCCCTGTCCAATCAAAACACCTTCAGCTCTTCAATTTTAGTCCAGTACCTACCTCGCTCTTAAGGAAGTTGCTCCTTAAACTAAAAACTACTTCTGTAACTGCAGACCAACTAACACCAGACTACCTAAAAATGGATGCAGAAGGAATAGCCTTCCCTTTATCCATATTAATTAACAGGTCCATAGCAGAAAGATACATCCCATCACCATGGAAAAAATCCTGCATTATACCACTGCACAAAGGTGGCACATCTAAAGAGTTTAATAACTACTAACCGATAGTGATTCTCTCCCCCTCTCCAAAATATTAGAGAAATGTATCCATATGCAGCTGTTACAATACCTAACCTCAGGCCCCAGTATAGTACTACTACATCTTACCAGTATAATAAACCAAAATAGAAACAATGGCCTGCTTGTGTCCACCATGTTCTTAGAATTGTCAAAGGCATTTGATACTGTCTCGCACCAGCAACTGCTTATTTGACTCAATAGGACTTTCACAATACTCCTTGTTGTGGTTTCTTAGTTACTTATCTGGAAGGCAACAAGCTGTTAAATGGCAACAAACATACTTAACCTTTCAACCACTTACTACACTTGTCCCTCAGGGCACTATCCTGGGTCCTCTACTATTTAATATACTTATTAATAACCTCCACACTTCCACTCACCATGCTAGTTTAGTTCAGTATGCAGACAACTCAAACATCAATATGTGTAGCCTCAACAACAAATACGCTCCAAGACATTGCCCAAAATATTTCCCCTCTGTAGAAACCTGACTCACAGAA
>NC_056730.1:89582496-89682496 GCF_019279795.1 Protopterus annectens | reverse complement strand
CAGAATGCATGTATGCTGAATATTAATGGCCAGGGCAGGATACAGAATGTATGTATGCTGAATATTAATGGCCAGGGCAGGATACAGAATGTATGCATGCTGAATATTAATAGACAGAGCAGGATACAGAATGTATGTATGCTGAATATGAATGGCCAGGGCAGGATACAGAATGTATGTATGCTGAATATTAATGGCCACGGCAGGATACATAATGTATGTATGCTGAATATTAATGGCCACGGCAGGATACAGAATGTATGTATGCTGAATATTAATGGCCATGGCAGGATACATAATGTATGTATGCTGAATATTAATGACCAGGGCAGGATACAGAATGCATGCATGCTGAATATTAATGACCAGGGCAGGATACAGAATGTATGTATGCTGAATATTAATGACCAGGGCAGGATACAGAATGTATGTATGCTGAATATTAATGGCCAGGGCAGGATACTGAATGTATGTATGCTGAATATTAATGGCCAGGGCAGGATACAAAATGTATGTATTGTAAATATTAATGACCAGGGCAGGATACAGAATGTATGTATGCTGAATATTAATGGACAGGGCAGGATACAGACATGGTGAGGTCCTACGCTTTTTAAGCTACTCGAAGCTGTAGAGATACTGTTGTGATAACAGCAAACAAGGCTTTCTAACAACTAAACTTGGCAAGATTGCTGCCAAGGCATATAACCAACATATGAGAGAGTTAGGGAATAGGTTTCTCCACTAAACCCTTAAAAATATGCCTTTAATAATTCAGTTGCAAGACATTTATTACTAGGAAAATGATAAATCATATTCATTCCCAGTGACTGAAATTGTTTAATTCCTAGCAGTAAACCCAGCTTCGAACTTGTAATTTCCCGAAAAGTAAATGTAATTTGCAAACTGTGGGATAAATAGCACTGATGAAATAGAGAACTTATTTGACATAGATATCACATAGGAATGTGTTAGAATGTAGCATTCACTACCTCTTAATGTGAGAAATGTGGACAAAGCCATAAAACTAGGGAAACAAAGGCCCAGAAATAGGGATACATTTTTAGTATTGCACTTCCAAACATGGGAAGTTGATAGAATAAACAGGTTATGCATTATTTATTTATTTATTTATTTATTTATTTTACATTTGTTGACCGGGCTAGTCTAACTGGATATATGTCCATTTTCAGTAGAAGCCAGGGAAAAAAAGTTCCAAGCATGAACAGTGACAAAGTTAACAATGTAAAAAGGCATGAAAAATCACAATACAGAGGTAGCATTGGTCAAAAGAACAATTATAATAATAAAATTATAAACTATAACAATTTTAATAAAAATTATACTAAACAATTATACAAACACACTAGAAGGTATGAGCAAGACTCAGTTAAGAGAGAAAGAACTTATATTTAATCCTCATATTACGAGGAAAAGAGTAGTAACTAGATTTGGAGGCATAGGTTAGAGGAGTAGGGATAGGGGTAAGAGCAGGAAGGGGAAAAAGATATCAGTCTGGGTTAGTACATGGACAAAGCCAATGATTTTTCAGATGTTCTTTAAGATGTTTTTTAAATAGAGAAGTAGAAGCAAGGGTTGATAATTCAGAAGGAAGCTGATTCCAGTTTTTACCTGCTGTGTTTGAGAAAAGTGAATCACCAGCTTTGTTGTTAGATTTAATTGAGGAAACTAGGAGCTTATTAACAGAGCGTAGTGTAGTCAGATTTTTATATGGTGTAATTAGATTAGTGAGGATAGGAGTGTTGTTAGGGTGGTATAGGATCTTTTGAGTAATAAGTAATTGTTGACAGAGTATATGGTTTTGCAATTCTAGCCATTCAAGTTGTTTGGGGTTGAGGCAGTGGTGAGTTTTAAAGGGGGAGCATGTGATGAATCTAGCTATGCTATTATAACAGGTGGAGAGTTTAGAGAGGTTTGTTTTTGGATAGGTTAGTATATATAACAGAGGCATAGAAAAGGGTGGAAATGAGGTGGGTCTGGGCGATAGTTTTCCTTGCAGAAGGGGTAAGGAAGGGTTTAATTCTATAGAGGGTACCAAGTTTTTAGTTAACAGACTTTATGGTGGAGTTGATGTGGTCATCATAGCTGAGACGATTATCAATTGTTACACCTAGTAGGCGGGTTGTAGTATCTGGGGTTATGTTGGTACCATTTTTAGAGGTTACAGAGCATAATGGATTAGGTGATTTATGAGTTGGAGTAAAAAGCAGTAGTTTTGTTTTTTTGGGATTTAGGAGGAGGCAGTGTTGCATAAACCAGTTTTCGAAATTATTCAGTTGCAAGACATTTATTACTAGGATTAGCATGAACTTTCTGAGGACCATGAAGTTTGAAACTCAAATGTCAGTCATTAGTTTCTGATTTCATTCTGCAAAGACATGCCAATGATTTGCAAGGAAAAAAATGTTATGAGGAGAAGATCACAAATATGTGACAAAAACTGCACATTCTGCACAGATCATGACAGTTGAAAGGTATGCACTCAACTGTATGTAATACTGAGTCATAACAGTCCAGAAATCATCCCAGTGACAGAAAGCCACATCTTTGATAAGGAAAACATCTGGACATCCTGAAAATATCTGGACAGTTAATAGGTATGGGTATGAAGTATATGGTCTAAGCATGGTACAGGACAGTGTACCTACAGTGCAGAGTACTGTGATATCCCATTCCTGGCATTCTCTACTGAAGCTGTGTTATGATCTGTAACAGGACGTGGACTGCCATGTAAAATGATCACTCAGGGGAAGTGTGTGTATTGAATAGGGACACAGATGCCTTGCAGGAATGAGCAGATAGAAAGAGGACAGGTGAAACTCCATCATGTGCAGCAGAGGAGGCATGCCAATGGAAGATGGTTGTAGCAGCGACACCAATCACATATCTATATGGTACAGTAAGGACTGTACAGTGAAAATGCATTGCCTATGACTGTTACACATGGTGGCATAACAATGGGTAGGATATCTGCATGAGATAAGCATCCTTACATTTATAATGCAGAGGACATCTATCAGGAATCTGACATACAACTGGGGTAGGGTGCATATTGAAAAGCTGTGCAAACTGTTATACCTGAATATGAGTGCACTCTCAGCAGAGGTCTCCAGCAAGGTGTGCACAGGTAAAGGCTCATGGAAAACATTACAAGAACCAGACACAATCATGGACAATATCAGAATAATACCACCAGTAATCCCATGCCTCTGATATAACATATGTGATATGGAGTGATAAGAGATGAAAACAAACACACAAATAGAATAAAAGAATAAAACGCAAACTGGAGCCACAAATGTTGCTGCTGAATTAAGCTTTACTGGTGCTTCACCAGTAAAGCTTAATTCAGCACCAATGTTTGTGACTCCAGTTTGTGTATTATTCTTGTGATAAGAGATGAGCCTGCACACACACTTAAACAACTACAGCATTATGATACAGCCACACTCTGTGTGGGTAACCATGCACACTGTCCTGGCACTGTAATACCTGCAGGAGGCATTAGGAGGGACACTGCTATACCTGTATGTGACAGTATGGGAATACAGGCTAGTGGCCTTATGTGCATGGTATCTCTCTCTCTGTATATATATATATATATATATATATATATATATATATATATATATATATATACACACACACACACACACATATGGCACAATCCACACTCTCACAAATGATATATATGCCATTAATGTTGTCAAACACCTATCAAACACCTATGTATGTAGTGTGTGCATAAGGAGAACAGGTAGCACACATGCACCTTCTGTAACAACTTGCTTGATGTTTCACACCATCAGGCAGTCATGTATATTCCACAGACAGAATACCTAGGAATGGTCAATTAGCTGTGTGATAGTGCATTGTCCCAAAGTTGGTACAATTTAGCATTTGCTAAAGCACATTAGCACTCTTCAAGAAAAATCTTGATGATTGGATGGGAAATAGGAAATTCACCCCGGGGATCACCTTTGTGGCTCTGGTCGACAGTGACACAGGAAAATAATTTTCTTGGGTGGCGAAAGCCAGGGTACTTTTTGGTTTGCTTGTATAGGCCCTAGGGCTGATAGCCTAGTACCTACCTATGAACCTATGAACTTCAGTTACACATTACTGGAAGATGTGTAAGGAGGTATATGAAGACAGGTGCATTGTACATAGTTATGGGTGTGATAAAGGCTGGGAACCAAGAAGGTATTATGGCCTCTGATGTGCATGTCCTTCAAATACCCAGTACTTGTGTTACATTCAAGGGAGTAGTCAGCACTGTGACCACATGCTGGTGGATGTGCCACTTACCATCTAGCCCAAGACATGGGTCACATGCCTATTGGTCTGATTATAGGGTGTGATGTCTACAGTATACTAGGCTGGTGTGTTTGTTTCCTGATTCAACAAAGCCCTCCTTATTTCTTGTCAATGCAGGTGTTGTCATAGCTGTGGCAGCTGATTTTGGTATGTATTGATACTGTCTGTATTATACCAATATCTCAGTTGGAGTCACTGATTGCCCACAATCTGTAGTCCTTCAGGCAGCTGTTTGGAGACAGCATATGTATATCATCTGTAATGTCCATCACTTAACTAACAGGCAGGAAAGGGCCTAGCAGACATCCCTGATGTACCGACCTGATCACTGAACCTGACATATAGGTCATGTCACACATTTCAACATAGTGAGATACCACGTATGTCATACACTGGTATACCCATTTGATGATATAGTTGTTTATGCCCACATATGACAGTGTTATTAAATAACTCAGTGTGGATTTGTGTCAAATGCCTTCACCTGGTCAAGTTCCACAAGATGATACTGTTGTCATCATGCATGCCCTTGATGACCTCTTTGAAGAGATCTATCAGATGTAATGGACTTGATGTAGCATTAACAACCCACACAGGTCTGCTGCACACACCTGGAATATTACTAGTGTACATGTAGAAGAGGTCCATGATGATATGTTGGTCTATCTCCCAGTCAAGAAGAGTCAGGATTTCTCTAAACATGCATGCATCAGGTGCTATCTCCTCAACTCAGGTGGATTCATGTTGATGTGCACCCCTGCATGGGAACACAGGCCATGCGGAGGGTGTGTTGAACCTTATATTTAATGGTAATAGGAAGGTGTATGTGTTGAATCATGCCATAGGTGATCTGTGATGTTGTCACAGCCCACTAATTCCATGTAATAAGCATGGATGAAGCTAAGACAGTGCATACCACCTATCGTGATCTGGGCTACGGTTTTGACACAATCCTCCACTCAGGTATGATTGAGAAAACCTTGAAGCTGGGGATTAACTCTTATGTCAGTTGATGAGTAACTAGTTGGCTCACTGACAGAACTCATCATGGAAATGTTGTTGAATCAACCTGTACCAGTAGAGCTGTTGCCATTGGCAAACCCCAGGGATCTGTGCTTGGCCCCTCACAATTTGTCTATTTCTCTACAATTCAGGCTAAAGTATATGGCCTTTGGCTTACCAATTTTGCTGACTCTTGCATATTGTACGCAATCATTGAGTCCACCAATGGGGATAACATAGTACAGGGGGAGCTAACACATGCAGCTGTATGGTGACAAAGGCATGCGATCTACAAATAAATACAGAAATGAATGTTTGTAATGTTTGTCTGTAAAGTAGAATTCCATGTTAATCACAGCATTGGCAACAGTCCTACTATGCAGAAACACAGTGATGCAAGAACTGGGAACACATATAGATAGCACTCTGAACTTTGACCACCAAGTGTTCACACTGGTATTGAAAGCCTATGCTGTGCACATCATTTATTTATTTACATTTGTTGACCGGGAGTGTCCGACTGGACATAGGTACATTTTCAGCAGAGGCTCAGGGAGAAAAGCTCCACAGTTAAGATAAACAGACAGTAGTTACACTGGATTACATAGCGATTAATTTAACATAGCAATTAATTACAAACATATTTACAGATGAAGAACATAGTACATCAGTATACAACTAGAATCTTTATCTGCGAAGTTCATAACAGGCATTAACAAATGTTACAATAAGAAGTTCCTGCTGTATAATAAGTACTAGGCTTATGAACATCTGAGCTTGCTATAATCAAGGTAGTTAGTGGGGTGGAAAGAAAGGTAGTGGTTGGATGGGGTGGGTGATATTACAGTGGAAATTGCAAGGGCATAGCCAGCATGTTTTTAGGTGTGCTTTTAGTAAAGTTTTGAAGTGGGTGCATGATGATACAGAGGTAATTGTGGGTGGGAGGGAGTTCCATAATTTGGCTATGGCGCAAGAGAGTAGTGCTTCACCAGCAGAGTTATTGGCTTTAGTGATCTGCAAGTGATTTTTGTTGCTGGATCTTAGTGGTCTGGTGGTGCGATAGGGTTGGAGTACATTCTGGAGGGATGGGACATTTAGTGGATGGTTTACTAGTTTGTGAGCGAGT
Organism: Protopterus annectens; assembly: GCF_019279795.1. Taxonomy (NCBI): domain Eukaryota; kingdom Metazoa; phylum Chordata; order Ceratodontiformes; family Protopteridae; genus Protopterus; species Protopterus annectens. Next base: position 89,676,030 of record NC_056730.1, on the reverse strand, counting down.
GATAGTTGATACTATTGAAGGAGGTGAGGGAGTTCAAGCCAGCCTAGTTCAGCAAGTGAGAGACAGTGGTGACTGTGGTAGGATGCCCCATGGCAAATTTGGTGATTTTGTTGTAGCAGGTCTCTAGCTTGTTTAGATCGCATTGCCTTAGGTTGGTATATATTGGAGAGGCATAAAGTAGTGTGGAGGTAAGGTGTGAATTTGCTTTTGAAATATTTGCTGCTTTGGTGAGAAGTTGCTTATTTATGTATAACACTCCTAGTTTTTTGTGGACTTTTTTATTTTCATGAATATGTGAATGTCAAATTTTAGTTTATTGTCTATTTCCACTCCTAGCAATTTGGAGTGTTCAGTTGGGTATATAGTGGTGTTGTCTTTTGCTGTGATGTTTAAGTGAGAGTTGTTTTGAGTATGTTTGGTGGGTTGGAAGATGAGTAGTTTAGTTTTGTTTGGGTTGAGTATTAATTGGGCATTGGATAACCAAGTTTCAACAAAGGAAAAGGCTTCCTGTGTGACCTTTTGCAGTTTGGGTAGGGAATGGGCTGAGTAGATGATGGTTGAGTCATCTGCGTATTGTATGAGTGTGCCATGTTTGGTGGCAGAGGCTAGATTATTGGTGAAAACATAGAAGAGTAGCGGTCCAAGGATGGATCCTTGGGGAACCCCTATGGAGACAGGTAGTTGGGGATATATGTCATTCTGCCATACAATAGATTGTTGGCGGTCAGATAGGTAACTCTGAAACCCGTCAGTGACTGATTGAGAGAAGGATAGGTTATTGAGGACAGAGATGAGCTGTTTATGTGGGACCATGTCAAATGCTTTAGATAGTTCTAGGAAAGTAGCAGAGGAGAGATAGCCATTGTTTTTATGCTGAAGAATAGTGTTAGTAAAGGAGAGTAAGGCAGTGGTTGTGCTATGGTTTGGTCGAAAACCATGCTGAGTATTGGAAAGGAGGCTGTTAGTAAGGAGGTAGTCTGAGACCTGAGAATGCATGTATCTCTCTAGTATTTTGGGGAGTGGAGAGAGAATAGCTATGGGGCGGCAATTGGTTAGTTCTGTGGAGGGGCCGCCTTTGTGGAGTGGAATTATATGTGATACTTTCTACAGTGTGGGAACGTAACTTTCTGACAAGAGATCGGTTAATCAAAATGGATACTGGGTAGGCCAGAGCATCAGCTGCGATTTTTAGGTATTCACTTGGGAGGTTGTCTGCTGCTAATTTGGTGGGCTTAAGTTTAGTTAAGAGTTTTTTTATTTTGCAGGTAGGTACAGGAGAAAAAGAGAAGGCAGTGGGGAGATTACTAGTTGAAGGTGTGGGCTGGAGGGGAGGAGGGTTGTGTTGTTTAGCTAGTGATAGTATGGTTTGTGTGAAGTATGTGTTGAATGAGGTAGCAACATTTTTGGAGGAGTGAGGGATGTTAGGAGGAAGTGTACTGACTTTACCTGGGTGGAGGATGGAGTTTATGGAGGACCAGAATTGTTTGGGGCTGTGTTGGGAGGAGTCTAGGGCAGACTGGTAGTATTGAAATTTGTCCTGTTTTATTAGCTTTTTAACTTTATTGCGTAGTTCTAGGAATTTCTGTCTAGTTGAGGGGATTTTGGTTTTGCGCTAGTGCTCCCAGGCTTTATCCCTGTTTTTCATTTTTGACTTAGTGGTTTTCTGTAGCCATGGGGAGGGTTGTGTTTTCATTATGGAAAGTCGTATAGGGGCATGGAAATTAAGGATCATAAGTCATGCCATATCTTGGAGTATATCTTTTTCATGTACCTCATCAGACACATAGTAGCTGGAGAGACCACAGGGCTTTCTCAGCAAGATAACACAGGGCCTACACACCATGCCATGATGTATCTGGATAGATTAAAAGCCATGTCACTGCAACTTTATTGTATAGGATGAGGTGACTTCTGCCTGGCCTCCAGGCCAGACTTTGACCCTGCCCAGGTGGGAGTACTACATATCCAAAAATCTGATATAGCTGATGACATCAGCAGTGTCCATTCAGGAGAATATAACAGTGTCACACATGGTGGTGTAAAATGCTCTCTGTAATGTCAAATAACAGCTGACACATACACACACACACACACACACACACACACACACACACACACACACACACACACACACACACACACACACACACTTGGCAGCAGTGAGAGTAGAAGGCCTACCTAAGTGCATACACTACAGAATATAGTACTTTATGCTAGTACCACAGCACAAGTGTGACTTGTAGTGTCTCAGATAACAGTTTATGGCTGGGGACATCAACAGTGTCTATTGAGGAGAATATAACAGTGCCCCATATGCTGGTGTAAAATGTTCTCTGTAATCTCAAGATAAAGCTCAAACACACATGACTTCAGTGAAAATAAAACCCTTGCCTATCCAAGTACATAGATTATAGAATACAGTACTTTACACAAGTGCCATGGCATAAGTCTGACTTTTACATGGCTGCAGGTCAACTTATAGTGGATGAAATCAGCAGTTGATGTTGGTGAGAAGAAGTTTGGTGGCCTGCATGAACTGGATCTGTAGACGTGCAGGTATCAAAATACTGTCAATTCATGGGACTGAGACATATGGAAGTATCAAAATACTGTCAATTCATGGAATTGGAATGATAACTACATGATACACATGTCTGCACTTCTGGCTAGAACCACATAGCTGACTGCAGTGAGAACAGAATTCCTACATATCTAAGCGCACAGGCTATAGAACTCAGTACTTTACACAAGCACCACTGCACAAGTCTAACTTTTGCATGGCTGCAGGTCTACTTATACTGGATAACATCACCAGTGCATGTTGGAGAGAAGATGTTGGGAGGCCTGCATGAAATGGATATGTAGGCATGTGCAAGCATCAAAATACTCTCAATCCATGGAATTGGAGTGGTAACTGTAGGCCAAACACTTCTGCTCTTCTGGCTAGACACAGGCAATCACTCACATGCTCAGTTGATTGCAGTGAGAACAGAAACTCTACCTATCTAATTACACAGACTATATAACACAGTTCATTATACAAGCGTCACAGCACAAGTCTGACTTTTACATGACTACATGTGAACTTATAGTACATGACATCAGCAGGACATGTGGGAAACAGAATGTTGGGAGACCTGCATAGGCTCATAGCTTCATATCTACATAGGAGGCTACTAGCTTAATGGCCATACAGTGTTTAGAATCCTAGCTGTGTAAAAACAAAAGTACCCTTATTGAGCATAGTTGGATAGTCATTGTTGGCAGAGTGATTTTGTGAGTAGCACCAACTGGCCCTGTCCATGAGGGACATATATGCCACCCCAAAGGTGACATTACAATCACCCAACTAGTAGTCAAGGTTGCACTTGAACAGGGTCGTTGAGGAACACTAATTCACATAGAGTGGGAGCCTAATACAGAGTAGTGTGATTCACTTGGGGATATATCTGTCTCCCCAGCATGCTCTGTTTATGTCACAGGCTAGGTTGAGAACCCTGGGCCAAGTTATTCTTGTCCCATTTGATTTGCAGATGTGTAGCATTTTCAGTAGAGCAGGGTCTGAAACTGCTCTGTAGGACAAGCATAGGTCACCTCTCATTGGCCTGCATAATACTGAGTACACTGATAGGTCTTTCAGTCCTTCCCTGTATGTCATGTTTGGAGGCCCTGGAGTCTCCCATGCACAAACTTGCATTTTTTTCAATGGCTGGAGGTGTCTGTTGAGGTACAGACAGAAGGTAGCATTGCACTCAATTAGTGGTGTGAAAAGAGTAGAGTACAGCAGTGGTTTGACCACCCTGGTCTTGGATGTTGATGTCAATATGTATAATGTGTGCAATGCAAAATGTCTGTGTCACCAATACGGACACATAGTGATGAAAGTGTAGATTGCTATCAACATGTGCTCCCAAATCTCACAACACTGTGTTTGAGCTTACAGGGGTGCTACATATATCATAATTAGCAGGGGCACTTCGATTTTGAGTGTGTGTGTGTTATGTCAGTGAGCCAGTTGCCTATCCCTGTACTACTGAATGGCTTAATTCCTACATGGGAGATCTTCACTATGACACATGAATGGGAGATAGTGTCAAAGGCCTTGGATAAGTCAATATAGGCTATGTCCTGTTATCCCTCATCCAGGTCTTTGGGGTCAGTATCTAAGAAGTCCACAGGGTTCAATAACCAAGATCTACCCTTGACAACAACAAAATGGGTAGTGTCAAGTGTATTGAAGGTCACCTATGTCCCTGTGGATATGGCCCATGCGTATTCCCTCCCTAACCTTGCAGATAAGTGTTTTTAGGCATATGGGTCAATAGTTGTAGTTCTGCATGTTACCAGATTGATGTGCATTGCATAGCATAAAACATTTGATATTACATTTTGTACTCTAGTTGATATATGTGTGGAAAAAGTACTAAGACACCAGGGTTGCAGTGCCTGTGGTGGTGGCAGCAGGTGGATGTATTGTAAATATGTGAAATATTGTTAGATAGGGCCCTCAGTTTGCAATGTTTACACATGTAATTTCATGTCATACACAGGAAATGGACAGTAAACAGCAGTAATACAGTATAATATAAACATTTCCATAGCAGGCAAGCAGCAGGTTTGAGCAACTGTTAGCAAAGTGTATACTCATGAAAGATACACTTGTTTGTGCATAGGTAAACAGTACACAGACATGAGCTACATTGCTAAAGCCTGACAGTTAGTATTGAGTCTATGAAATATGTTTGCTGCTTAACGGACTCTGTGACAGCAAGTGTTATTGCATTGATACATCCCTTTATTGGACCAGATGGCACTGGGTTCAACTACAGGTGCATTTAATACTTTAAAATGCTTTCCATTACAGTGTGATAATGCAATGACATAAGTTGTTTATATGAAATGTGTTGCCGCGTGTTGGCATATTGCAGTGTGGTTAAGTGGCATTGAGTGGTGGTAACTGCAGCATTTTGCCACCGCTCACTGTTGCTACACATTGGTGCTCAATATGCACCTCCTCACAAACATGGAACCCAAAAAGTGAAGGGATCCATTGCTTTTCTGCTACTTATGTGTGTCGTGTGTGATTCTATTTTTTTAACCAGATTAAAGGTGTTAAAATGAGGTAGACAGATAATTGGAGAAATGGGGAGCAAGTGGGGGGAAGATTAAAGTCTGACAGCTAGTGCTGAGTCTCTGGAATACACCTGCTACTTAATTGAATAAGTCACATTAATGTTAATGCAGTTAATGCAGTGATACATTCCTTTTTGGTGCCAGATGGAAAGTTATCATATGTACAAAATATTAATTGAATTTGGACTGTCACCTCCAGAGAGAGAGAGAGAGAGAGAGAGAGAGAGAGAGAGAGATGACCACAACACAATCATGTTGTATAGCCAATTGGACTGAATCAAGCGTGTCAAGAAGACATGTGCAAAATGAAGACCTATGCATGGGACGCTTTTTTTTGTGGGACAGGTGCGGATTTTTTTTTTTTTTTTTTTGAGAGAGAGAGAGAGAGAGAGAGGACTGTTGTGGAAGGGACGTAGGTGTGTTTAAGCAGGTAAGTTGGGTAGGTGAGGAAACAATTGCAGACAGAGAAGACAAACAAGATAAGGGACGGTGATGGACACAAAAGGTTAGAGTATACCATGAATGAGGTGAGGGTGGGGACATCCAGAATCCATGGTCATCAGTCTGGGTGACAGTGTAAATTGAGTCCTCATCCACTGGACTCTCAGCCTCTCCAGCTAGCATAGGCATGCACCAGCAGTGCAGGGCACAACCCTATGTATCATCCCTGGTAACTCAGTGTGGGTGATAAATTCAGCAGGGGGCAGCAGAGGTGTTACTACCAGGTTGGCTCCCAGACATGTTGGGCAATGGTGCTGGAGCCAGTGGAGAGGAGGGGGGCAGGCAGATCCTGTGCAACAGACCTACCCTGCATTGTTGTGGAGCATTTCTTGATGTGGCACCTATGGATGACATGAACATATTTTGATGACATGTAATGAAAGGGTCTATATTACCATATCGAATGTTAATAATGCCGAATGCTCATATGAGCGAAAATGCACTAGAATGAACTTGTGTTTTTTGGGTCACTGTACAGCGAGGATTGGTATATTTGCCCTTTCCTCACTGTAGTGCGACCTCGGAGTTGGAATATATATTTAGCAGGGGTGTGGGGGGCACAGCCTCCCAAAATAGCATGTTCGTTCTCGTGCATTTTTGCTCATATGAGCGTTCAACATTATTGCCATTCGATATGGTAATATAGACCCGTAATTAAATAAAACAAAAAAATACAATAAAATACAATGAAAATAAAATAAAAAAGAGAGATAAGAGTTTGTGTGAGAGAAAAAAAAAGATAAGAGTGGTACCTTCATATGTAACATAGAATGCATTCATTCAATTATTTGACTCTATTATCTTTAACCTTTCTCTTAAGACTACCACCTCCCAACAAATAGCTTTTACTTTTAAGACTACCAGCTACGAACAAGTGCACACTTTGCTACATATTGCAGCAAGTACTCCTTGATATGTATCAATTGCACATTCTAGTTATACAGATTGCAGTTTACAGCAGGGCATGTGTGCCACTGGTATAAATATTTTACTTTAAACCTTTAAGTTACACATGATTGAAGAATTAACAGTATTGTATAGTTGGGAAGTGTGGTGTTTGAACTCACAAGCTCTGACTAAAGTCTAATATTGTACTCATGGTTTGTGCTACAGACTAATGCATGCATACTTGCTTTAACAGTTGAGATATGCATGCTCAGTTTGATACAACTCTATAAATGTATTTATTTATTTGACATTTGTTAACCAGGAAAGTCCACTGGGTCAAAAACCCATTTTCAGTGGAGGCCTGGGGAGAAAAGCTCCACATGTATTACAAGTAAAATGAATCTAACATAAGTGAATCTAACATGAGCAAGTTCAAAAATTGCATGTATAAAAGAACATCTATACAACATTTTGGAACAGAGTTCTCATTTATTAAGTGCAGGTTTATAAGTTACATATTTAGACAGTATAGATGTGAAATCAGTACCATCTGTAGTGAGAGTTAACAAACAGAATTGCATTTTTAGGTAACAATTAGAACAACTGGTTGATTATTCATTGCATAATACAAGAGTTTTGATGGACTGTTTAAGGTGGTTGGCTTGTTTGGTAGTGGCAGGAGGGGGTTCTTCAGGTAAAAGGATTTTAGTGCTGACTTAAAGGTTTTTATGCAGTTAGTTTGAGTTATTTTGGGGGTAAGGTATTCCAAATCTTGGCAATACTATGGGAGTACAGGGTTTGTCCAGCTCTTTTGTTTGGTTTTGTTATGGCTAGTAGCTGTTTGCTTGAAGATCTTAGTGTTCATGTAGGAGTATATGTTTGTAGGATGGAGCTTAGTGCTGGGCAGTCATTGGGTCTAAAGATTAATTTATGGCCTAAGGTTAATTGGGTATAGAAGAGATGGTGGGGAAACTCTAGCCAATTTATTTCTGCAATAGCTTGGCAATGATGTGAACAGTAGGGTTTTCCAGAGGCATATTTGGCTATTTTATAATAGCAGGATCGCAGTTTATTAGCAAGGGGTGAGTTAATGTTTGTACAAATGGCACTACCATACAGAAGGGAGGGGATAATTAAGGTACTGGCAAGTTCTGTTTTGGTGTGGTTGTCCAGGTAACATTTGTGGTGGTAAGGTTTGCCTAGTATGAAGTGTGTTTTCTTTATTGCATTCAGTATATGAGGCTCAAAAGTGAGTTTATCATCTATTGTTATGCTAAGCAATTTAACTGTTTTCACTATTTCAATTTCTGTACTATCCTTAGAATAGATTTTGGAGTCTATATCTGGTGATTTTTTGGAAAAAAGTAAAAGTTTCGTTTTTTTTTTTTTGGGTTGATCACAAGTTGAACATTATTTAGCCAGGATTTGAGTGAAGTAAAAGCCTTTTGAGTAACTGTAAGGAGGTCTGAGAAATTGTTGGAGGTGGATATTAGTGTAGAGTCATCTGTGTACTGGATAATATTTTGTATTCAGGGGGCTTTATGAAAGTCATTGATGAAGGTATTAAAAGTAGTGGCCCTAAAATGGATCCTTGTGGGACTTCTATGTTGTTTGCTTGGTAATTGGATTGGACATTGTGCCATCTTACTGATTGCTCCCTATTGTTTAGGTAGGAGGTAAACCAGTTAAGAGTTGTAAGGGAGCATCCTAATTTTGATAGCTGGGTTAATAGTTTGGTATGTGAAACAGTATTGAAGGCTTTGGAGAGATCCAGCAGGATTACAAAAGTAGGGTGACCAGCATCTATGGCCTTGTTAACATTATCAGAGAATGAGAGTAGGGCAGTGATAGTGCTCTGCCCTGGACGGAAACCATCTTTAGCTTTTAATGCTACAATAACATTACTCTTCTGCTGCATACATACCACGTGCTTCACTCATCCTTGCCAATCTAACTCCATGGGAGCTTACACTGACCTCCCTTTCCATAGCAACTGGAGAAAAAAGCAGAACAGAATACCATTATGAATACCAGTCTTGTCTATATTCAGCTTTTAAATCATACAAGTACTCTCTGTAGTCGATGGTTAGACATCTGTGGGATTATCCGCAACCCTAAATTCCTCAATTCAAGCATTGAGGGTATCCCTTTTCCTCTGCCATAGGTCATTATAGTGATGTCTACATTGGTCACTAGTGTGCAGGATACCAGTGGCACTGGATACAGCCAGGGCCAAACTATCCCAAGCTTCTGACTTATACTGAGAGCCAGAATAGTCCCCCTGCAATAGCCTGACACTGTAGTGCTTCACTAGGAGTCCAATAAAAATCTTGGTCTCCTGGACACCCCATCTTTGTGCTCTAAATCTGATACCCTCTCCAGAAATGCCTGCCATGTCTACCATAAACCAACAGCAATGCAGAGTGATGGTTTCTCACCAGTTCTAGTTATTGCATTTACTGGGAGTGCACAGACTGTTTGAAAATGTTGTGTTCTGCTTACCATCATGCAAACACTGTGCTTGGCAGTGCGTCCCTCTGAACATCACATTTGCCAGATGGTAAGTGGAGTGCAACAATGGCAAGCCAAGCAAGTTCAAGGGTATTGGATGTACAGACAGTTGTTTATGTATGTTAGACAAATGTGAAGGCCATAGCAGTCCAGATAGCAGAAATATACGTACAGGAGTACAGTATACAGTATACCCACAGCTATAACATTTTATAATAAATGTGATAATACATAGATAAATAAATAACTGACACAATACTAGTGCCTCAGCCCTCATACATATAATTAATATCAGCTACACCATGTCAAGAGTAATAAGTGAGAGTGACTATAATGGGAAATGTGAATGGAATATGCTGCATGTCAGGCCAGGACTGTGTGCATGGCAGTCCTATACTTACACCTGTTGTCACAGGAAGGATGAGAAAGCCCTTGTCTATGTTGCAGTTCATTGCTATAAACTCCAGTGCCACAACAGTAAAACAAAGGTTGCACACCCTGTAATAGAACCACCTGCACTCCAGCCCTAGACTTAACACTTGCTGCCACAGGACTAGTTGTATGACATTCCCAATTTTACTATTCATTTTTAAGATCTTACTGTTAACCACAGTGCAACATCACTTAGCAGATTTGTGCGATAACCGATATTATTAATTGAATGCATCTGGTTGCTGTTTTGGTCTGTCTGGGTCCTGTCTGCTTCCTGGTGGGTCCAGTTGTCCAGTTTGCACACTGCTGCACTTCATGCAAGCCAGATAAGCACAGCCAAACTTGACATTCATTTCTCTATATTTCCCATGTATTCTCTAAGTGGCACATGGGGCAAACACTGCCCAAAAAAGAAAAAAAAAAAAAAGAAAAAAAAAGGGTGAGGTAGTTAAATTGAGGAAAAGCAACCTATGACATACACACTAGAAAATGTAGGTATACGTGAGATATTTCTATATAGGTTTGGATTTGAACTCTCATTTCAATGCACCTTCAGAACACAGGATGGGTGCCTTATCCTTCTTTGCCACACAGCTTTGCAGCAAATAACTTAACTCAATATGCATGGAACCAACTGCAACAGCATCTACAGTGATCTCAAACCATACAAGTGTTATCTGTGCATGTATTAATTTTGCGTGAGGTACACCTAGTGATCACACAACCTGTCATTATTATTGCTTGCAAATATACAGCTCTGCCTTACATTTCTGTGTTTGTTGTCCATTCTTCATGTATCTGAGCAGTAATCTGAGACAAGAAGTGTATACGCCATTCTATATAATTGTCCTTAAAATGTATGAGGATGTTAAGTGGAAATAATATCATATGCAGTTGCCAAAAAATGAAGGACAGGTTGGATGTGAAGAGACACAACCTGTGACTTGTGTACTGCTTACCTAGATTTCCAACCTTACATCTAACACTTTGTAGATCTGACTTGACACACCCACTGGAAGTAAGGCAGCCTGCAGTACTGTTGTGTTTTCATTCTCCCAAATACTAATCAGCCACAGCTACAATCCATTAAAACCAAACACTGAGGGAGTGCCTGCACTATGTTTACATCCCTACACAGATGCAATATTTTGGGATTCAGCAATTCTAATGAATTCATACCTCATTCGCATAGTCACTGTACTGACAGCCCTGAGTCTGCACCATTTAAAAGGCAACAATGTAGCTAGACAAACTGATGGTGGGGACACTTGTGTATGTGGAGAAAACTGAAGATACGCTATTACTTTGGGATATATCTGCACAGAGTAGTATTGAACATCAAAGGTATGCTTCCAATTGTTCAGCTACATACTGTACATGTTGGAATGTATTTAAGAAAATTCTGAAGCAAATGACTTTACTCTTTTATCTGTATGCATTACTTAGAAGTGTACTGAAGGCATGGGCATGTTTTCCAAGCCATTTCAGAGGTACACATGATTGCCAATACATGAAAATGGAATGGGTTGTGATAAATATGTACAGATGTTTTAGGGACAGTTCATTTGATAGAACTTTTAGCACTTCAAAGATGGTTTGTTAGCAAAATGTTCCATTTTCCTGTTCTTTTTGGGAGGTGCACAGGTGAGTGGCACAAACAAGGGCACATTGCTCTTGTTACTCTCCTTGTTTGGCATCCTGCCAGATGTTTGTATTTCACATCTATAGACTGTTGTATATGATTCTACAGGTGCTAATACTGACTGTCTACCTTTTCTGTTTTATCTGGAAACATGTATTACTTATTTGTCTGATTCTTATGTGTATTATCCTTCTGTTGTCTTGTTGGACACCTAGGAGTATGCCACCAGGCATGTCAATCCTCAGAGACCCTCCTTCACCAGTGCTGAGAACCAGGTGATAATAGATGCCTTTAGACAGCATGGTGCTTTACTGCTGGAAAGGGGATGGGAAGATATGGCATATAGGATGTAAATATGGCAACAGATAGTTGCTGATCTGAATGCCATGGAGACCGTGGCAGAACATATGAGGAGGTGCACCACAGGGCCACTGACATGATGACATGTGCACGGATGAGAGCAGCTGCAGTGGGCCATGACCAGATGGTTACCGGGGGTGTGCCTGTTATGGACCCAACACAAGCACCCAATGAAGAGTTCCTGGCCAATATCAGGAATCCAGACAGCTCAGAAGAGAGTGCAGTACAGCATTTCCTGGATATGGGAGCAACAGTATCAAAGACAGCAAGCACATCACAGGAGGAATTTCCAGATAGATGTTGCTATCTCTACTGTTGAATATTGTTATATAGTAAAACAACTGAAATCAATAAGTTACTTCTGTGTCACATGCATTTTTATTGGGGAGGTAAAGATTGGTTCAGTTATTAGCTTAGGTTTGAGTGGACAGTCACATCCTTGTTGACAGTACAGTTACTAGACATATAAAGGAGTAAAAATATTACCACCTGTGTTACTTTCAATTGTAATGATGTTGCCCTTACCTCTTGTTTAACTTCTTCCAGGCCCATCTGGCTTACAGAGGAGACTCTCATCTGCAGATGGTAAGTCACACATTTTATGTCAGTACTGATGAGCAATTGAAAGAAATATTTTAGTGTGTGCTGTTGATGTCAGACCTGTTGTGTGTACTGCTGTAGTGTGTGTAATAGTGACACCACTGTTAGTTTGTTAGCATATACTGGAATACAGTAGTGTAGGTATTAATATTGTCCTGTGTTTCTTGATTTTTATCACAGATGATCATGATAGTGAAAGTGTGGTCTTTTGCCACCTGATGTCATTGTATCATCATACTCTGATCATGATAGTGGCCAAGCTATGGGTCAGTCAAGAGGGTGCAGAGTTTGAAGCTGACACTGAGGTTGACATACAGATATTCCTTGAAATTCCATCGGGTACAGCCAGTAGGCCTATGCCTACCCATTCCAATGACACCACAGATATTAGATAAGGGGAGGGCAAGGCCATTGATCAGGGAAGTATGGTTACTGTGGCTTCAGTGCCTGTTGAGTCTGGCCATAGCCAAAGTGTGGATGAGATGCCATGCAGGAGGGTTGATAGGGGTAATCAGAGTGGGCCTGCTGTCCCTCTTCCAGCTGTTGTAGGTGTCTCTTTCCATGTCACTCAATGTATGTTTAGGGTCATCTTGGAGGCACAGGCACATTCCTCTAAGTGCTCCAGACAAATGCTTAGGGTTGTAGATGTGGCTCAGGCTGACATGTGTGAATGCCTCCAGTGTGTTGCCAATTCCATGGATTAGGTGAATAACACATTGGAAAGTGAAAGGTCTGCTATAGAATGTACAGTGTCTGTGATGGAACATCTGCTGGGTGGGGAATGGCATCCTTGCGGGCGTAGGTCAGCCACATCATCTGCTGTCAGCCAACGTGGCCATTCCCAATCATGCTCCCATAGTGGCAGTACTTCCACTGCACCATCAGTGAGTGTGTTGTCCACACCTAGATGTGACAGGCCATGGTCCTTGGTGTCCCCATGAAGGGAGCTTGTCCAGCAGACATTGGTCACATTCAAGAAGCAGCAGTGCATCTGACCATAGGTGTGGATGTGCCAGTGCAACTCCTGTCAGAGCAATTTCTTGTGGTTGGGGACAACAAAGAGGAACTGCTACGTCTACCATGCATAGCTCACACCTGTCTGACATACCACTATGAAGAGCCAACACTGAGCTTAGCTGTGTCCATGCAGACTCTCACACACCAATTTCACCTGGAGGACCCCTACTGACACACACACACAGTTATACAATTCAGCCATGCAGCTTCAAACTCATTTTGTCTCACTGGCCATTTGTTGGTTTATCCAGCTATCTACCTGCTTCTCTTTCTTACTTAAATACACTCACCAAACTTTTGTGCCTCCTGCCCCCCCCCCCCCCCCCCAGAACACCTTGTGCAAGTGATAACTGTGCCATATCCATGTTTTCTAACTTCTGGATTCAGGCATACATAAACTTCGTGCCTGATGTTCTGGGTGCATATCTGACTTAAAGTGCTTACTATATCTGGATTTGTGGTGTTGAACTGGTAATTTTACCTTTGACATATCAAAGGCTAAAATTTTTACTATTATTACTTGGAAAGTTACGCAATTAATAGCATCAGAATTTCCCAACTTTATTGTGACTGATGTTGTGAGGGTTGTGAAGTCAGAAACAGCAATGTGTATCATTACTATCTAACTTTTCTCTTTAATGAATGTCCATTATAAATGTATGGTACTAAACTGGGCCATGCAGTGACCATCACTACTTTTCAGGGGTATAACTGTGTGAATCTTTGATACCTGAAGCTTACCACTAATAATGAACGCATATGTCACACATATCTCTGGTGTTACATTTTAAGATCATTTCAGTACCAATCTCCCACCTCTTACTTGCTTATAGTACCAGTTAGTGTGATAGAAAGATATGCCACTCATTCATATTATTACACAATATGCTCTGGATTAGAGATGTGCCTTGTAAAAGCAGCAGTGGACACAGTTTTAGTTCAGGGATGACTCTGTCTGATGCAAGCAGTACATAGCCAATACATGAGGATGTAAAGGTTATGTGAGTTGCCTAGCATCAATGTTACTATGTTATGTATGTGTGTAGGAATAAGAGTTTTGGCCCCTAGGTGGTGAGTGAGTGTATTAGGCATTACCTTTTAGCCAATGCAAGGGCATACTGAGCACACCTACATATGTCTACACCCACAGCAGCTGGTGGTTTCCCTTCTGACTCCTCATCTGCCTGTGGCTGTGGTTACATTGACACTGGTGCTGGGATGTGTGACCTTTCCTCTTGCTGATCCTGTTGAAACCATTTCCTCAGGAATATATTGTTTAACATGGCACATACTCTGAATATTTCTGTACATGTCCATGGATTGTACTGCAGTGCTCCCCAAATGTATTTAGACATTGAAACCGTGACTTCAGCAGCCCAGACACATGCTCTATGATATTTCTGGTTTGACTGTGTGCCTCATTATGGTTTTCTTCCATGGGTGTGTGCGCATTTCTGATGGCTGTTATCATCCATGGTTCCAATGTGTAGCCTGCATTCCCCAGTAGATGACCCTCTGGATATCCTCCTGGCAAACATCTGGTAGAGTTGGAAGGTGTGCCAGATATGTAACTCATGGTAATTGCCAGAGTTGCCAGCACACACATTCAAGATGATTTCCCTGGCATTACACACAACTTGGCAGTTGATAGAGTAGTAGCCCTTTCTGTTAATTGTAGAGCCTACCCTGTTCCCCAGGTGGTGCCTTCATTTCTATATGTGTGCGATCTATGGCAACCAGTACTTCAGGGTAGTGTGCTACATGGTAGAACTCCTGCATATTTATGGCCCTCTCTTCAGAACTATGGGGAAAATATATGTGGTCACTGTCATGTGAGAGCATAGCATTCAGGAATTGGTGGAGGATACTGGATGCTCATGCCTGTGACCCCCCCCCCCCAGCATGTCCCTAGGTGGTCTCTGAAAGGTACCTGCAGCTAAGATTATAAGGGCTACACATATTTTTGTCTCCACTGTGATGGGTTCCCCTTGGTTGACTCTGGCTCAGAGTTGAGGACAGCAGAGATTGCAGAGTCCCTGTAGTGTGTCCCTGTCCACCCTGTAGTGCTCTACAATTTCTACATCATTTAGTTTGTGAAAAGACAAACAGGGCCTGAAAACTCTTTTCCTTCTCGGCCTAGGCTTATTACCAACAGCAGCAGCAGCATTGGCATTAGTCTGTAGAACAGGCAAATGAATAAAAGCAGCAGCAGGCCCTAACATTCTGTCTGTGTAGTCTCCTTTCCATGGCTGTATTCCAAAAGGTTTGGGATTTACAGGGAAAACCATCACAGAGTCTACACAGATACTTTATAGCTTGTTGAATATCTCCACTGTATTAGATTGGTTAATTAGCATGTAATTAGCATGTTGAGATGTTTACCTTATTTGCATAGGGGTGTGCAAATCTACACTGCACTTGCTGAATCTAAAACATGCACATGGTGGAAAATGATCATGGAGGCTTTATTGAATCCTGGGGATTGTTTTATATACAAAGTTAAATAGCCAGAAAACATGTTGTTTTTACTTATTTACTTATTTGAATAAGTAAACCGTCTCTTAATGTGACATGGCGCACACAACTACTGCTTATTGCAGACACATGAAACAGCATACAGTTATCTACACTGTGAGGGCTGTTTTAACACAGCCAACAATAATGAAAATTCTGCCAGTGGAAGTTATGCAGGCTGCTATACCTGCTTTATGTTCCTCTCCATCACTGGCAGTCAAAAATAATGCATACAATCTGCTTAGGTTCTTTATTCAGCCATCCATTTTGATTCAAAGCCCTGGCATCCAGTACAGCTACAATCCTACCACTCACGGATATCAACAAACAGTCATAAAAAAATGACAGTTGTCTTTTCTTGAGTCTGGCAGTGGCTTTTCTGATGACCACATTCATTTTCACTTGATTCTTCCAGCCTAATGATTATTCTGGACCCACCCTCTCATAAGACTTTAATTTAAGCATTAAAAAAAAAAACTTTTTTCGAGGATTGATTCTCAGCCAGGAATTATTTGACTTTGCTATCAACAGGGCTTAGTAGCTGAAGGCCTGCCCTCCTTATTACACCTCATCAGGTTACTTCCTGCTGCCTCCAACAGCTGCTGTGTTTGTTTTATTTATTTAAGTGTGAAAATAAAACTGCTACATGTTTTGTGATTTTGGCAACAGCAAGCCAAGCCAGCAAGCACCTATAACTTGCTCACATGTAGTTTCCGTGTATCAAATGCCAGCTAACAACCTCAGTAACACATCAATCCATGCTTCCTTTGTCATCCAGAATTACCCAAGGAAAGCATACACTAGATATGGCAGTCAAGGTCAACACAAAAAAGCCAAGACAGAGGCAGGGAGTAGTGCAGGAAATCTGATTCATTCATGTAAACAATAAATTCCATGCTTTTTCGTTTTTTGTGCAACTTTAGTATTGAGAGAAATGTACTTTCGCCCATGAAAATTTTATTCCAGGACTCCTTTAGCTAAATGATTAGATTTTTTTTTTTTTTTTTTTTGGTGCTGTCCTTGAGTTGTAGAAACTGTTAAAGCAAGATTCTATTTATATTTTGTATTCATGAGTATGTATGTCTATTTCTATGTATTTTACCATATTGTTGCAAAAAAAAAAAAAAAAGGGTGAAATGATGTAAAGAATACTATCAAACACCAAATGCACACCAAAAGAGACCACCGGAGCAGTACATTAACATATTCTTCCTTTAATCACCACTTTTGTCCAAAAGACTTCTTCAGAACAATACATGACAAAACACTAGTAAAAAAACTGTTTAAATACAACTCTTGAAAGCAACAAACCATCAACTAACAATTAAAACAAATTACTTAACTGAACAACTTAAGATCAGAATTTAAAGGAACATAAACGCAGTGCAGTAGAGTTATAAAAAACATTCCTTTTAACACATAACCTACGATTAAAAAAAAACACAATGTTTATTACATCATTAAGGCCAGGTTTTTTGTCTACCTGTAACCATATCTGCCACCTGGCTTCTCTCGGTTCCAAAAAGTTTTTAAATTCTCCACCTCTAAAATCTGGTTTGCCCTGTTCTAAAATAGAAAATAAAAATATGTTAAAACCTACACAATCCTTACTGTGTTTGTACAAGTCATGGTTTTTGTCTTTCCTTTTTATACTATAAATATGCTCCCTAATTCTCTTAAGTTTCTAGTCATCATCCCCACATAATATTGTTGACATTTGTCACACACTGCCACATAAACTACCCCATGGTCTTGCAGGTATATATATAATTTCAGTTTAAAGACACTGTTAGAAAAGGGAAAGAATACGACGTCTACAGACAGACTCAAGACGAACAAACCCCTGGGTATGTACAAGTGTAAAGACTGTGGCATGTGCAGGTTCATTTTGGAAGGGCCTTGCATTGCATTACCACATATACCCTATACCATTAGCGTTCAAGGAGTCTATACCTGCACACTACACTTGTGCCATTACATTGTTCACTCATATTGTTGAGGTACAGGTCTGGTATATGAGATAACCTTGTGAGGTGGTGCACTATTTTTTCTATGGCATTTCATTTCACAAACTCCAGGTAATATTGTGCAAGTGAGTTTGTTGTCCTATAATTATCCTCAGTAATGGACTAATAGTTTCACTCACCCCTGAATTGGTTGTTTTGCTCTATTTTAATTGTTCCATGTAGTAATAAATAGGCTATGTGGCCTTTCGTGTTTATGGATGATGACCTATTAATGGTGATAACATGAAGGGGTTTCCTATCCACAGTACACTGGATGTAGAATAACTCAATGTAGTTCTCTTCTGTAACCAGTCATGAGGTGTAATTATCTTCAATGTAAATAGTTACAACACCTCCTGTGGTTCACACAACTTCCATTTGCTGTCTTGACGTTTGGAAGGTATTGTAGCTTTTCAAGGCCAAAGTACTTATTGCAGCCTTGAACCAGATTCCTGTGGCTGCAGACATCAACATCTTTACTGCGAAGAGTGCTTACAGAAAGTACGGTTTAAGATGTGAACTCCTAGAGTTTAGCAGAACGACCCTTACTTTGTTTGAGCTGTACATTTTCACATTGGCAATTCTGCTTTTGCAACCTTGCCTAATAAAGGGATTATGGTGCAGTCAAGTGCCTTATGTCTGAAAAGCAGTGTGCTCTATCCATGATGTCATCCCACACTGACAAGTAGTGTATCGCCTTAAAATGACACCAGAAACTTAGTCAACTTTAGGAAATCTGTTGTTCTTCACATAGTGGCATCATCCTAGGCGAGGGTATAATTCTGCTCAAACATAGGGACATACCTGTCTGGGACCCATATTTAGATAGTTCAATCATGTCTCTGTTCATATACTTCATATAGTCACATCTCAAGTTGTACATATGAAGATGAAGTATGCTGGATTAAGAGTGGGACTAAGAGTGGGACTTGCTGTCGGGAGACTTGATTGCATATGTGCTGTGACAACAAAATCTGCCACACAGCTGACATTAAAGTTATCATTGTTTAAGCTGGTGAGTGGGGCATATGTACATCTCATTATACAGTTAACTGTTATGAAAGCCTTTGGGATACATGTCCATTGCCTTAAGTACTACTATGGTGAGACAGTGGTGATGAAATTTCTTATGTGTATTGTCTGCTTGTAGCCTGACTGTGTTTAGGATGTGCCTGCTCTTTAGGTTGGTTTGTGGGGAGTACCTCTGCACATGATGGTTTGTGTTGGGTGGATATTATGAGTAGAAGTCAAGGTGTGTGAGCAGATGAACTGTTCAGTGTTACTCTCCTGGAAGCAAGAGAGCACTGATTCCAGATTCCTGTTATAGGTGGATGTCTGGAAATGTGTACTTCAGTGATGTAGGAGATACAGGTTATTCAGTTCACATGAAGCATTATCTGCATTTAATCAAAAACTCATGAAACTCTGCTAGCAGGGGAAACAGAGGGAGAATGGTTGGTGATAATGGGAGGTTTGAACCTGGTATATGCAAAGACAATGCAAAGAGTAGGGGTATATGTGATCTTACTGCTATTCTCATGTGACTAACCTATGGGGTGTACATTAGGAGGACCTTCTTAAGGTGGATCAATATTCCTGTTTTTGATAGGTAAGTAGGTAAATTGCTGCTTGTTATTTAACAGAGGTTCTGACAGCTAAATCTGCTCTGCTACATAGCAGCAGCCGATTGTTTTTGAAAGAAAGTGCATTGTCGTTCCTGCATATTACAAAGACACACTGTTAAAGCCTAAACTGAGTCCAGTCACACTAATCTTAAAATAGATACTCCTGCTGTACACCCCTGCCACAACTGTACACATGGGGTTTCTCCAAACACAAATGTCATCTTCTTCCTGTTCTTTTGGATAGTACCATTAGGGGTCACCACAGCAGATCATCTGCTTCCATTTCTACCCATCCTCTGCATCTTGTTCTGTCACACCAAGCACCTGCATGTCTTCTGTCACCACATCCATAAACATTTTCTTAGGCCTCCTCTTTTTCTCTTACCTGGTAGCTCCATCCTTACAAACCTTCTCCCAGTATACACAGCATCCCTCCTCAACACATGTCCAAACCAACACAATGCCACCATGCTGGCTTTGTCTCAAAAATGTACAACCTGAGCTGGCACTCTAATATATGGTTAATATTCCTGTGCATCAGCACACACAATGCAAATCCTAACAACTGGAACTCTGCCAACCACTATGACCGCTATCTTTTTGTTAGTGTCACTGTCTGCAACCCACATAACATAGCTGGGTCTCACTACCATCTTGTCGATCTTCCCTTTAATTCTTATTGGTACCCATCTGTCAACAATCACTCATGACACTCTTCTCCATCCACTCCACTCTGCATGCACTCACTTCTTCACCTATTTTCCACACTCACCATTACTCTGAACTATTGATCCAAAGTATTTCAATTCATACACCTTCGCTAGCTCTACTCCCTGCATCCTCACCATTCCTGTGTCCTCTCACACACATATATTCTGGCTTAGTCCAGCTGACCCACATTCCTCTCCTTTGTAAAGCATATCTCCACCTCTCCACAGTCTCCTAATCCTGTTCCCTACTCTCATTACAGATCAGGATATCATCTGTAAACATCATAATCCATGGGGACTCCTGTGTGTCCTAATGTATCAACCTGCCCATCAGTATTTCAAATAGATGCCATGATGTTTGTGCATATAATAACAGGAATATCACTGTTGTCTGTCTTATGTAGAATGAGATGACATTGGCCCATCTCTCTCTAGCTCTACTCTCCTTCCTTCCACTCTTCATTCAACCAATTGTATTTCTATTTTTATATTACAGTCCACCTGTACCATGTTGTTGTCTGCCAACCAAACTGAAGTGGCTACCGCTCAAGAATGTTGCATATTTTTGAACCCTAAACTACTTTTATAACTACCTGCAGTGTACATTTTGATTGAAAGGTTAATCCTCTTTAATAATAAGTTATACAGTAACAAACAGAGGCGTGCACACTACTAGACCCTCACCTTGTCCCCTCCTCATCTACTCAAATACTAGCATTTTTTTCCATCTGGTAAAACTACTCTTAAAAAGGAAGCTACCTCCTCTAGGGAACTACATCAAACATTCTTCAGGACAAGCTTTAACTCCCTTTACAATACCTTCTTGGCAGACTGTGCTTAGAAAACCTTCCAGTGGTTCTATATTACTAACCTGGACTAGCTGCTTTGCCAGATTGTTTTTTTGTTTTTTGTGTTTGCTGGTCATCCTCATGGCTTCTTCGCTCTGTTCACACTTGCTATACTCAGTCTCACTCCACTGCCCTATCCTACCTCCATTCCCACCCACCCCCACATCAGTTACATTTATTCTCAACATACCATATCCACCTCATCACACCAAACACTTATTCAAAACTACATCACCATTATATCTCACCACCTAATAATCCTTCCCACCTCCTGCCCACACCGCCAACTTCCCACTCAATTACACACACACCCTACTCTTCTCACTCCTTTTTCAGGACCTATCACATCCCCTGTACCAAATGTTAATGTCAAAAATCCTGCTCATTTACATAATAATCCTCACACTATTATTAATCACCCTCAATCTCATCACAGCTCACAACCTTCCCATTATCTTCTTAAAATTCCCCACCTTCCCATCTACAAACTCCCCCATGACAGCACCCACCAACTTTAGTATAACACCCCAAATCTGTAACTCCACCAAAACTTAACTTTTCTCATATAGATATGTACGAACACCTATATCACCACATATATTCCTGAATCCCCCCAAGCATCCGCTAAATATTTTCCCCTAACATCTCACAAAAAAATCAAACCTTCATTTATGTGGAGACATACCCCCTAACCCAGGCCCAAATTCCACCCAACAAAAAACATCCACCACACAAACAAAAGCTAACACCCCACCATTCATTATCTTCTCCCAATAAAGGTCTGATATCCTCCTTATTAACATAAACCTCAGAAGCCTGTTAAACAAAATACATGAATTCCCTCTACAATCTTGACATTACTGCCCTAACCGAAACCTAGCTTAACCCCCGTATAAAAAGCAATGACATCTTATCCCCAGACTATAACTTTCTTAGACAATACAGGACAACAAAATGAGGTGGTGATGTAGCAATAATATATAGGGACTTTCTTAACTTTGAGCAAATACAAATAGACCCCCCCCCCCACGAACTAAGTAACACTGAGCTACTAGTCTCATCCCTGAAAATCAACACCAATAAGCATATAATCCTAATAGCAGTATACATTCCACCCAACAATAACCCATCAACAATAGAAAACCTATTCGCATGGGTGTCCACTAAATTTAATCAAGAAACCATTATATTTGGAGATTTTAATACTGATATTCCTCTGATAACCCCTCCAACTTCATATATTTACATGGTTTTACCCAACTGATACATACATTCACTAGGACTGACAAAAACATCAAAAAAACAATCAATTCTAGACCAGACCCTAACAAATAAACCCTCACTTGTCTATCACTCAGGCTGTCTACTAGACAGCCTAAGCAAACACTAACATACTTCCTAAGGCACTCCAACTCTCATAAAAAAACTACATCTTACAAGCAAGTACGGAATACAAAAACCTTCTCCGTAGACCTATTTAAACAACTGCTCTGAAACTGTCATTGGTTCCGATTGAAATACCTCCCACTAGATGCAGCAGTTGAATATTTCAATAATAAATTTCTGGATGTACTTAACACCCTGGCCCCAATAAGAAATATTAGCTCTAAAACAAAGTACTGTCCTACTCACAAAGGATAGCAGATGAATACTAAAACAAAGAGACAAACTCTGGTACCAGCATCAGGCCAGCAAAACCAAAGCCTCCTGTGACAACTACAATCACCTAAGAAATATTTGCAAAAAACAAATTAAAACCGATGAAAAACAGTTCTACTCAAGCATGCAGCAGAAATATCAAAATAACCCACAAAAATTCTGGAGTACAATCAAACAATGTATAAATCCAGGCCATACTTCCACTCCATAACTGAATGCCCAGAATTCAGACAAAGTGTAGCATCCCAATTTAACTCCTTCTTCATAAACTCGATACTCTCACTTATAAAAACAACAAAAAAAAATCAACCTGCAACAAATCACCCAACCTGTAGCCAATAACACCAGTACCACACTTTCCCTCCAAACAATCCAAAGAGGTAAAATAAAGAAATTATTGAGCAAACTAAAACCTACAACTCTCACCAGTGACAAATTACCAAATGAATACCTCAGACTAGCAGCCAATATCATCTGTTACCCAGTATCAATTCTGATTAATAGATCTATCACAGAACAGTGCATACCTACAATTTGGAAAATCTCCTATGTAATCCCTCTCCACAAAGGGGGCACTTCATTAGCCTCTACAACTAAAAACCAATATCTATACTATCCGCTCTTTCTAAAATTTTAGAAAAATGCATCTACTCACAAGTAATGAACCATCTACTAACAAGCAAGCTCCTTGCCAATGCACAACATGGATTTCAGCTAGGCCACAGTACCACCACTGCCCTGCTTAACTTCACCAATACTGTAAACCAATTAAAAAACAATGCTCAAATGGTCTCCTCAATATTTCCAGATATGTCAAAGGCATTTGATACAGTGTCCCACAAGCAGCTCCTACAAGAGCTGGCATCCCTTGACATATCTAAAAATACCCTCACATGGTTTCAAAATTACCTGTCAGTTTGCCAACATGCAGTCAAGTGGCAAGAAGATCTCTCTTCTCTGCTTCCTGTAATGGTAGGAGTTCCACAATTTTCAATACTTGGACTGCTGCTCTTCTTATTCCTCACTAATGATCTACATACATCAACTAACCTCGCCATCATCATACAATACACAGATGACTCAGTGGTCATCGGTGCTGCACCCTCCCTGCCAAAGCTTCAAGAAGTTACCCGAAGATCCTTCACAGCCATCAAATCCTTCTTAAATAAATATCAGCTCATCCTTAACCCCAACAAAACCAAACTAATGCTGTTCAACAACAATCACAAACAAATAGCCTCAACTAGGGTTTTAAAATTACCTCATCCAGTCAGACACTAACTTGAACCAATCTCAGAAAGTAAGCTACTAGGTCACTATTGATAATAATTTAAAATTCAACAAGCACATATCACTTGAAATTAAAAAGCACACACATTAAATGAGGTTCACTGTACAGGATTAAGACTTACCTAACTAACTCATCCAGACAAGCAATTGATAGGACCCACCTACTATTCACCCTATTCTATTCCTCCTCAAGAGTCACAACCCATAGGAATATTGATTTTAGCAAACTTGCTACCACAAGATAGCTAATTTGCAGCCAACCTACCACACAGAACCCATTACTGTCTTGCTCTAATAAAACTCAAATAGCTAGAACTACCTAACCTCTTAACCTTAAACCAGCTTCCCCTAACCCACTCTATAGTACACCTTCCTGACAAATGAACCTCTTAACCTTAAACCAGCTTACCCTAACCCACTCTATAGTACACCTTCCTGACAAATGCCCAGCCATAAACAAACTAGTACAAATCCACCTCAATAACAGGAGTCTGAGATCCTCCAACATACTACTGTTAGAAGTCATGAAATCTAGCAACAGTTTTGGAGACTGTCTTTACTCTCATTTCATCTCTAAAACATGGAACGCTATCCCTCCAAACATACCAAATACAACTGACCAGCACAATTAGAAAACCTGCTAAAGACCCATCTAAACAACAACTGACTATGGTCTTGCTCCTCACCAGGCTGAACTCATTTGTCTTTTCCCCACCCAACCTTCCAGCTATTCACCCACTTACTACACTGATGTTTATACAACCTTTGACAAAAGTTTTATAGTGTGTTGTTGTATGCGCTTGGACAACCATTATTTAAATAAGATTGCATTGCATCACATGCCTTTATTATGATATACATAATATTTGTAATTTTCTGAGCTGTATAATTTTTGTGTTATTATACTATGTACTTTTATGTGGAGCTTTTTCTCTCCAGGCATCCATTGAAAATGAGCAACTAGCCCATTCCGACTTTGCAGGTAAACAAATTCTAAATAAATAAATAAACAAATAAATAAATGAAAATCTGTCAAGCCAGTGTGTGACCATGGCCTGTTGCGATGTATACATATCCAGTAATCTGATATTGCTGATGTTATCAGCAGTGCCTGTTGAAGACAAGAAGCCAGTGTTCCATAGGTTGCTGTAAAATGCTCTGTGTAACATCCAACAGCTCACACACATATGACTCCAGTGAGAATAGAACCCCTACCTATCTAAATTTATGAACTATAGAACACAGTACTTAACAAATGCACCACGGCACAAATCTGATTGTTAGTAAGACATCAGTTGATCTTATAGTAGATGACATCATCAGGCCACATGGGGAACAAGAGTTTGGCGGTCTGCTTCGACTGGATGCTTGTGGAAGCACCAAAGCAGTCATTTTTTAAGTTAGTGGGGGATACACACACCAAGTTGACTGCAGGATAGAACCCCTACTTATAGGGGTTTACATACTATAGATCACAGTAATTAACACACATGCCACAGCACAAGTCTTGTGATCTTATGGTAGATGACATCAGCAGGCTTTGTGGGGGACAAGAGTTTGGAGGCCTGCTTCAACCAAATGTCAGTGCAAGCACCAAAACAGTGCAAAATCATGAAATTTGAGAAGTCACTGTTATACCCTTCTTTACAGAGGCAAACAGAAGCACCCCAAGTTGACTGCAGTGAGGCTAGAACCCTATCTATTTAGGTTTACATACTATAGATCACAGTACTTAACACACACCACAGCACAAGTCTGATTTTAGTAGGACTGCAGGTGATCTTATGGTAGATGATATCAGGAGGCCATGTGAGGGACAAGAGTTTGGAGGCCTGCTTCAACCAGATGTCAGTGCAAGCACTAAAATATTTAATTTGTCTGATGAAGTCTGTGGAAGAAAACGTATTTACCTGAGCATTATGTGAAAATAAAAGTTGTATTTACATATATTTGAGCATCTTTGGTTTATGGTTCATTGTGGCCTTCTGAACTGCTTAGATTTTAGTCTAACATAAATCCTATTTCCACTTTCACTGTTTTTGCAATGCTATGCTACACACAAACTGGCTAAGCCTTATAATAAAGGTTTTATACATGCAGCACACTGCACAAATGTGTAATTAAAGCAAGACAAAGTTGATAACAGTATGGGACCCAGAGTCACAGTCTGTAAAACACATAACCTATTGCTAGTACACCTCTGAAACTTCTATTTATATCAAGATTTGAACCCTCAACAGCAATACAACTTTATCAAGCAGGATGGCTGCCTTAGTCTTTTGGCCATAGAAGCAGATTGCCAGAA
This sequence comes from Protopterus annectens, assembly GCF_019279795.1. NCBI lineage: Eukaryota > Metazoa > Chordata > Ceratodontiformes > Protopteridae > Protopterus > Protopterus annectens. The sequence goes on along the minus strand of NC_056730.1, from coordinate 89,649,989 downwards.
CTGGGGTCATTCATCACTCACCCACCTGCAAAAAAATGTACAGTGCTATTCATCAGTTACCTAATACATACAATATATGATCAAATCTATATTATTGTTCTGAAAATGTGGGGATAATAACTGTGACAAACACCCATATACCATGGGTTTGGGGGTGGCATAGATGAGTTACTGTTATGGCAGTTACAAGGGGACACTCTTGTTTTTTTTGGTGGGGGCATACCACATTTACTGTTAGGATCAAAACAAGCCTGAAGTCAGTAATGTGTAGCCTCACTTTCTAACTTCTCTCTTGAATGATGTACCACTAATCTGCTGTAGTAGGAATGTATGAATGTTTCATGCATGAGGCCTACTATTTACAAATGGACACATAATAGTGAAATAAATGTCTGTAGTCACATGTTAATTTAATTTCTATACAAATATATCACTATTTACTTGTTTACTATACCAAGTTCATAGATACAAGGATATGTCATAATACTCTTCAAGAATACAATGTAGGTTAAGGACCAACATTGCAAATGCAGCAGTTGACACAACTTTAGTTCAGGCCTAACTCTGTCTGATGCAAGCAGTTCCCAGCCAATACATGGATAGGTATCGGTTGTGTGAGTTGCCGGCATCAATTTTAATATATTTATGTGAGTAGGAGAAAGGTATTAATCCCTAGGTCCCTAACTGGTCAATGAATGTGCTATGCATTGTCTCTTAGCCAAAGCAAGGGCATACTGAGCATACCTACATCTGCCTACGGGGACAGCAGCTGGGAGTTCCTCCTTGGAGTCCTCCTGAGACTGTGACTGTAGTGACCTAGGCATTGGAAGAGGGATGGGTGTCCCTTCCCCTTGTTGATCCTGCTGCAGCTGTTTCTGCAGAATCAGATTGTGGAGCATAGCACATACTGTGAATGTTTGTGTACATGTGCATGGAGTATACTGCAAGGCTCCACCGGATATATCTAGGCACTGGAACTGTGACTTCAGAAGCATAAACACATGGTCTGTGGTGTTCCTAGTTTGTGCGTGAGCCTCATTGTAGCATTCCTGTGTGGGTATGCATGGATTTCTGATGGGTGTCACCCTCCATGGTTCCAGGGCATAGCCAGCAACCCCCCAGTAAATGGCCCTGTGGAATGTCCCCCCTAGCAAACAGCTGGTATAGCTGTGATGTATGCCAGATATGGAAGTCGTGATAACTGCCAGGGTTGCCAGCACACACATTCAAGATGATCTCCTGGGAATTGCACATAATTTGGCAGTTGATGGAGTGGTATGCCTTGCGTTTAATGTAGATTCTAGCCTGCTTACCAGGTGGTGCCTTGATCTGTACATGAGTCCAATCTATGGCACCCAGTACTTCAGGGTAGTACGCTACATGGTAGAACCATTGCATATTGCTGGCCCTCTTCTCAGGGGAAAGAAGAAAATATATGTGCTCACTAGCATGTAGGAGCAGAGCATTCAGGAACTGGTAGAGTATCCTGGATGCTGATGCCTGTGACACCCCCATCATGCACCCACTTTGTCTTTGAAAAGTACCTGTAGCTAATATCCTAAGGGTTACACATACCTTTGTTTCCACTGAGATAGGTTCCCTCTGCTAGCTCTGTCTCTGCGTTGAGGGTGGCAGAGCTCACTAAGCTCTTGTAATATGTCCCCGTCCACCCTGTAGCACCGCTCTACAATCTCCAGCTCATGTAGGTACTGGTAGGTTATCCTGGGCCTGAACAGTCTTCTCCTTAGCATAGGCCTGTTGTCAGCAGCACCAGCAGCATTGACTTCAGCCTCTAGCACATAAAGATGTAGAATAGCTGCAGCAGCCCCTAGCATTATTTCAGTTAAAACTTCCAAGTCTCTACTCCAATGGCCTTGACATATCAAGGAGAAATCAGAATGTAGGCTGTATGCATACTTTATACTTTTTGTGAGTAGGTCAACCATGTGGGACTGGCTAATTAAGATTCAATTCACCTTCTTAGGCTGTAATTAACACAATTTAAAGGTATTGCTTCAGTACACAGCAGTGTGCTGTGCTCACTGTCACACAGCAGAGCACAACTGTGCATAACTAAGATAAGCCATGTCAAAATGTTATATTTTCATCCTTGTTGTCATGAAGCATACAGAAAATGCTACTTACTACTTGTTGTACTTTAGTTGTATAAGCACAGAAAATGCTACTTACTTACTGCAAGTTGCACTTTATTTGTATAAGCTGCAATGTCACAACAGTATGAGAAAAGTTTGCATACCCTGTACTAGAGCACAGGACCACCTGCACTCCAGTCCAATACTTAACATCTGTCACAACAGCAGCAGTTACACAAAGTCCTCTAACTTGAGGGTATTAGCAGAGTGCAGCCCAGCTTAGAAGGTTTGTACAATGCCCAGCTATGCTCAGCAATATCAATTGAATGTTTCTGGTTTCTATTTTAGGATATATAGTTATTGTCTGATACTTGGGTAGTCTAGTCACACAGATAGGGTATGAATTGCCAAAACCATTTGCAGCAAGCGGCACACTGAAAAAACATGTGCAATACACAAAAAACAGTAGAATGTGACCTGACCCCCCCCCCCCCGATGTCATCAACATCTATTGGAAACATAAACACCGTGTAGGAGCCTACACGAAGTGAACATCCTTACATGGTTCCTGTTTTTATGATTCAACAAATCCACTCATGTTTGCACTCATTTGCATAATGACCATGCTGGCAGCCTGGAATCTATATGTTTAGTAGCCAGGTAAGTTGGTCAACAGCACAGTAGCATGAATTTACAGACACGAGGCAGAGTATTACACTACCTATGGTTACAGTACCTTATACTCCTCTTTTACAAGACTATTTTGGTAATCATTGTTATAATCTTTTGCAGCAAGGAGTCGCTGTGCAAACATGAAAAAAATTAAATTATAGTAATCTGATACACCCCCTGATGCTTTCGGACATCTACAGTGTATACATTGTCAATTATATGTGTGTTGTCACCTTTTCAGGAGAATTCTGTCCATATTTCTGGACTTGTACATGTCCTTGCTTCTGTGCAGACTCCTGTATGTGGAAATTCCAACACAGACACAGAGTCTACATGGATGTATGAAAGGTTGTTGGATCGCTCCTCCATTTTGTTTTGCTTCATTAGCACAAACTTCAGCTACTTGTGCTGAAGTTTACATGCCACCAGAGTTTCCATAATTGCTCAGAGTGCATGTGATAGTGAGCTGCTACAAAAAGTTTACTGAATCTAAAACTTTGTGCCCATGTTCGCATCATGCCACGATACTCAAAAAGTAAAAATGACCATGTAAGGTTCATTGAATTCCCCCAACATATATATATTTGTAAACAATGGATCTCGTTGTATTTAGCCTTTATCACTTTTTCTTGTATGTTAATCAACATCATACAAGCATGCAATTGCTGTGAACCAATCTGTTTGAAAATAATTTGTATGTACATCTTTCAAATGTCTATGCTGTCCTGCTGCAAACCAAGTCTAGAAGGGTTCACAGACAGGCCCATGTAACCAGTTGACAAACAAGCAAACAAATCATGACTAGCAGTTGTGTAAACTTTACACCAACAAAGACATCTGTTAATTCCTGCATGATGTTGGTTGCATGGCACTTTTGCCCACCTGCACACATTGTAATGAATAATGCATAATCTTAACCAACAATGAGAGCTGTTACTTTGCAGAGTGTAAACACAAATGTGCATTCAGTCAGCTCCTCAATTCACACTCACCGCACTATTTTCATACTCTAGCTTGCAAAATGAATCTGGTTGTACTCTTTTGTCACTCCATAACTAAGGCACGTCTGTTAAGTGAATGTCAGCTTTCAAAATGTTTAAGAAGTGTGTTTGGTTTGCCTGTCTAGAGGACAGGCAATCACATGACATCCCTACAGCTACAGAGTTACTGAAAGTAAGCAGTTATTCCTTGTGTGTGTGTGTGTGTGTGTGTGTGTGTGTGTGTGTGTGTGTGTGTGTGTGTGTGTATGTGTGTGTGCCTGTGTGCATGCCTCACTCTGTGTCTATGCGTGTGTGTATGTGTATGTGTGTGTGTGTGTGTGTGTGGGGGGGGGGGGGTGAGAACATACATATGTGTATACTGGGTAAAAATTCCATAAGTGGCAGTAATAAACTTTTTGTCTGGCAGCAGCATGCTTGACAGAAGTTATCACAATTGGACAGATAGCTTTCTCTGACATCTGCTTACCTCAGAATTCATTATCATTAAGAAGGGGGATGTCTAGTTAAAGCTTCCTAAAAGGTTTACATGGAGCTCTCTACCTCCTCCCCCCAAAAAATAAATCAATCAAAATAGTAGTTGCCTGTGTGTTCTTTTATCACCTATAATTTTACAATGAATTGGATTGTGGTGTTTGTGGCTCAGTGGGCATTCATTCATAGTTATACAATCTTGTCATTCATACAAGCTTTCAGACAGAACTGTGGACTATAAAACTGCAGAGGCCCTTACAAATGACTTCATATAACTGAAGAAAATGTGGAGAAAGTAAAGGAAGGGCACTTGTCTAACATTTAAGTACATACACACAATAAACTATACAGTGACCCTTTCCTAATGGTATTTTATCTTAATTTGGCAAGCAGGTAATTCCACTACGCACATGCCCCTTTTAGGGCTTCTGTTCCATTTAAATGTCTACAGTTCTGTGAGTTTTTGATGTTTTTTTCTTTTTTAATTATTGGTGTCATAGTTAAAAAGGGTCCACTATGACAACAATGTATCTTCAATTATCAGTCAGCCTACAAAATAATGCCGGAATAAAACAATTTGTTAAATTTCCTATATCAAATTAAAGAGCAATTACAAACTCACAACTTTAGCGATAATTCCTACTGCCTTAAGAACTTTGTGACACAGGGCTCATTTTAAGAAAAAAAATCATATGTCCTACTTTTAATTTTATGATTCAGTGATTTAGAGTGAGTATTATTTCGCCATGCCATTCTATAAGCTTCAGTATCTCAGTAACATATTCTGTGTTATGCTTTCTCTGATACCACTGTATTATACAGTATGTTATGAACTGTTGTGGTGTAATAGATCTGCACTAATACTACATGCTGTGTTGTATTGCTGTTCTACTTCACCCTTCATTACTTTGCATAACTAAGCATTATACTAAGTTCATTATTTTGAGGAGCTGTGGTGGTGCAGCAGTTAGCATTGCTGCCTCACAGCAAGAGGTTCTCCGGTTCAATCCTTGGCTGGGGTGCCTTCTGTGCAGAGTCTGCATGTCCTCCCTGTGGTTGTGTGTGTTTCCTCTGGGTGATCTGCTTTCCTCCCAAAGGCATGCTGTAGGTGGACTGGACATTCTAAATTGGCCCTGTGTGTGCCTTCTGTGGAAGGCTGGGCACTGGCAACACAACACCATAAAAATCTACTGCCAATCATGAGCAGACAGGTGATCTGCTGTGGTGACCACTGACTGGGAAAAAGCCAGAAGAAGATACTGACTTCATTATTTGGGTAAATTCTCAAGCTTGTCTTAACCATCCAACCTCGTAAATGGGTTCACACTCCTAGAAACTTTCCTTGTTACATAAAAATAAATAATTCGGACTCCCCTAGTTTAGGGTTTAATTTTCTTGCAAATATGAAGGATCTTAGTGTTAGAAACAGTTTATCATGAACCTATGTAAACCCTTGTACTAGCAAAGCTGTCAAGTTTTCCTCATATTAGTATTTAAGCACAAATGCATCAAATGTGTCTCATTTCAGGCTGCTAGAGCATTCTAGGTCTTATGATTTGTTTCAGAATGGAATGTTGGGTTATGCAAGTTTAATCTTCTATGCAGTCATACACATACACGCATGTGCGCACGCAGACGCACACATTACACACAAACACAATAAGATTTATTAATAAGAAAAGATAGATATTTTCTTTTTTAGGGGCATCTCCCAGGTGCTTACCTTCTAATTATAACCTAAAAGGAAGTAAGGCTGCATTTCTTATGTATATGTTACTATCGGAAATATTTCTGTTATCTTTTATTAGTTGCTATTTAGAAATGTTTGATACGGAAAACCTTACAATTTATCTATAAATTGAGGACTTCATGAAACACCAACACTTACAAAAAGGAGCAAATCTTTAAGGACTGTTACAGCTTAATAGAAAGTGAATCCATTTTTAATGTGCAGCAGACTCTGTCAAATGTCATCTGTTTGTAAAGTAACACATTGGATTAAGAAACACTTGGTTTGCAAAGGTTGTTCAGGGCAATAGCGGATTTAAAGCAGCAGAGGGCAGTGCAGCTTCATTATTAACAGTAAATAACCCGGATAAATAGTACATTCTAAGGTTATACAAACTGAAAGGATACATTTTATGAGTTGCACATTTAAGACGGTTTACTAAAGTGACTATTAAAAAAAATGTTCAGCACAATATACTGGGGAAAACTCTTTCATTTAGCTGATAGTGTTTATTTATAAATGTGAAAAGAAGCTGTGTACCCTTCACTTCAACAATAATTTCTAATTGTTGCTGATTAGCTGATATTAAGCAAAAGCAGAGTTGATACATAACATAGTCTAGCACAAAAATATTTATTTACTCATACATTGATTAGTTCTGTTAATGAAGTAAATGCTGCTACACAATGAAGTAAATAGACTTATTCAAAAAGACCCTGATGAGACATTACGCAATGAAGAAAATAAAAGCACAGGATTTGTACAACTGATGAATTATACAGTTAATATGGACAGTACAGATAAAGCTGATAAATGCAAATTAAGTGAATACTGTGTAAACATACTTGATACAACATAAAAATATAGAGAATGCAATCAAGTCTGACACACAATGCAATAACATTTAGTGATGGAATTAATTCAGAAGATGTGTGTGTGTGTGTGTGTGTGTGTGTGTGTGTGTGTGTGTGTGTGTGTGCGTGCGTGTGTGTGTGTGTGTGTGTGTGTGTGTGTCCGCAGAAGCACACACATACACATACATGTATACATTGGTCTACTTTGAAATCACGAAAGTTTATCATACCGGAGAGCAGAAGACTGAGACGATTAACCCAGAAGCTCAGAATCCTGAAAGTGTAATATATCAACTCCCAGAATGCTGAACTGGATGGTAAAGGTGCACAGGTAAGTGGTGCAATTCTTCATGGGGTGTATTGCAATACCAAGCCAGAGTGATGCATATGGAATCTGACAGTGAAACTGAATGTATGTGTTACACAAATAGGATGTCCTTGTTTTTGCCTTTAACAGCTGTGTAATAAATATTGATTTTATTCTAATGTTGCATATTTTGATTCTCTATAGATAATTGTGAGTTATAAAAATGGACATACTATATTTTGTTCTTTCTACTGTCTTGTGCTGCTCCGCAAAACTTTACTCCATTTTGCACTGTAATCCTTACTCAGCCCTACAAAAAACTTCTTTAAAACTGATCACCTCAGAGATGGCAGCAAAAGTACAAAACACAATATCACATCTCCTTTAAAAACGATTACCTGAAAAATGACAATAAAATTACCTAACGAAAAATCAGAATCTACCTCAGATTTAAGATTAAGTGAGAGCTAGTGATCATTCATTTATGATTTTAAAAACTACACTGATATCATATCTCTCATTAATATACCTCTAAAACAGGCTAAAAATATAAGACAGGACAGGGCAAGGGATATTTCAAAAAGTGCTTACAGTATAAAAATATGCTTGTTAACAGAACCCTTCAGAAGACTATGCATTTTACATTCTAGACATCTCTAGACTGTACCTGATTAAAACGCACACACTCTTATTGCATCTGAGAATGCAGAGTTCTAAAAAGTGCAATGAACAAGAGATGTTTATACTACAGTAAACAGTATCCATGGCAAAATGCACAGTGGGAAATTAAAAGATAACTCTAGAAAGAAAATGAAAAATATTTTATTACATATTAATTTCTGCAGTTATTAAGCATGTGCATATTTTCCTGGTGGTTAGCTTTCTTATATGATTTGTTATAATATAAAAAAGACCTGGTAGGGGATATCATACTGATGTATTTTTGTTTGTAGTCTGTCTTTCTTTATTCCACAATTCACTTTGTGTCATTTTAATACAAGAAGACATAGTCACAATCATTTCAGGTGCCTTGACTCTTCTTTTACTGTCATTAGCAGTGAATCACTGACTTCTTAATATGTCTTTGGAGATGGTTTCGCTCTTTTTCACTTACTCTTTTTGATTTGTGTTGCTCCAATGTCTCTCATGGAACATTTAATCCTTCTAGACAAAGTAACTTAAAACAAGTCCTTGTTATGCTATTTGACTACAATTTATAGTAATTTACTTCACTATATCGTACAGTGTATGCCTAAACTGTGAAGTGTCCTTTCTCTGTCTGACATATTACATCATCTGTGACAGACAATTTACTCTTCACAAATATGACCTGGCAGGAGTTCATCAATTTTAAAGTCTATGTTTTTCATATGCAGGCCAAGACAATTCTTCACAAAAAATAATATTAAATTTCTTTTCAACATGCATGGATGAAAATTACCATTTCTTGTGTTTGTAATAGGAAACAGAGGAGTTAAGTTATACATTTGTACTTTATTAGCATTTAGCTAAATGACAGTTTTATCATACAGTGGTAACCTTCTCAGATGCGATAAAGCTGACAGGAAGCTACAGGTGTCCACTATTCTTCATCAGAGAAGGCGATGTTGTAATTAATCACTCAAGATTTTTTTAATCACCATACTTTATTGACTTTTGTTACCTGTTATACATAGAGGACAAGAAAATACATAACCACAGTAAAACCACTTGTCATAAATATTCCCCATTAAGCAGTCTCGTTCATAAACATAATTAATCCCATGTACTCAGTTTTGTGCAATGACAAAGAGCAACAATGCAGCACAGTCAGAACTGAAAGGAAAAGGCAAGGTGAATATACTAGCAAGGTTACGTGATTGCAAGTCATGGGGCTTTTCTTCAAAGATAGAGGATTATAACAAAGCCTGAGTGACATCAATCAATTAAAAAATGCAGAGATGAGGTATATTTTAAATGGTTATGGTTAAAGAAAAGCAAGTGTACATCCATGCACTTATTGTTTAAACTTCTTATTCTGGTACATGTCATGGTAGTAAGAATTTTTCTATACCAAGCAATGTTATTCATCTCACTGAGCAAGATCTTTAGGCATTCACATGAATACTGAACAGCATACTATCTCCATCATATCTTGTTTCTGCTCAAGGCTGCATTCCAGGGCACTATTCCTTGTACACATGCTGTGGAAGGCAGTCATGGGTTATAACTAGGGTGGGAGGGTGCAGCTGTCCTGACTGCAAGCAGTTGGGGGTACTATTGGCACTGAAGAAGAGGTGCCAGTCTGTTCCTGAAAACAGTCTTTATAACCATTTAAGCAACCTAAAGCTGAATCATGGCTGCTTAAATGGCATTCCTTCAGTCAGTGATATAATTTTTGGTATGGGTTGCGAGGGTTGAACATGCCTTGCAAATGCAAGGATGCAGGTATTATGGGTAATCATTTAAGCAGCCTCACTTTAGGTTGAGATTGTAAGGGGTGCCAATCTGCACATGCATTTAAAAAAAATAATGACTTAAAAACTTGATAATAGTCAATCTGTTCTTTTCTTTCAAAGGTATCAACCTAAAACTGTGCTTGTTTCTTAGAAAAATGTGTAACAGCTAATGAGCAATCATTAAAAGATTTCAAAACATAATGGGATAAGGTGAGGTGAACCAAATGGGGGCAGTGCTCAGGTACCAAAGAACCTTGTTATCGCTCTTACCTCCTAGTTCTAGTTTGTTCCCTTCTTTTATTTGTAATCTTCATCACAACCCCCTTAAACATCTTATCAACCCTAACTGCACACCTCTATCTGCTCCCAACTTATGCAACATTCTTTAACTCTCGTGACCTTGTCTCACATTAACTTCTCTATCCTAAGCACATTACATAATTCTTATCTGCATAATGTAAGATTTTACATCTGGTGACCAAACTATTGTTAGTCCTTCCAAATAATGTAGGATTCTAAATCTGACAGACATAATGATTAGGTTACTGTAGTAAATCCGTGTTTCTCATGTATATGTTGCTTTGAATATTTTCGGTAAATGCGTTGTTGATTGTTTATTTATTTTTGTAAATAATAATCTGTAGAACATGAGGAGCTTTTCTCCCCAGGCTGAAAAAGGGCTACTTAGCTCAGTCGGACGGACAAACCCATCAACAAATGTAAAATAAATTAAAAAAAAAATATATATATATATATATATATATATATATATATATATATATATATATATATATATATATGCATACTCTGGCTGCACTTCCTCAGTCTCTCATAATCACCTGTAATGCAATTAGCAATTGCCCTACGTGGCTCATGGCCTGTTCATCAATTTCTGCTGTAGACCTAAAGGCCTGCCCCCTATAAATAATAAGTCAGAAAAATACTCAGATCATTCTCTGATACATTGTACTTTCAACTGAGACCATCCTGTATGATATCTGCTAAGCAAACACCCATAAACCCTTGATGACAAACGAATGGCACACTGTAACTCTGAGAAATGGCTCTTTATTTACAAATTGTTGGTGATGTGTGACTGGTAGTGAATATGACCATTAGGCCATTATTGGTTCAATTGAAGTTATGCAGAAATTCAAGAAGTAAAAGGTCATCTGTTATATAGAAAACAAACTGTACACTGCCTCCTGACTATACATTGTGAAGTTCTGCTGTTCTTCATGAACATATGATCTGTATTTAAAACTACACATTTTGTAAACAGAAGATAAGACCCTACTTCATAATGGTTATTTAAACAGAAGGGTTTATTGGTGCAAGTAAGTTACTCATTCATTAAAGTGGAAACTGCATTGTTGAATCTATTTTGACCTGCAGTTTTACTTAAATGCCTATAGAAAGCTACTTTAGTCTATGTCATACTCACCCATCATGCACCACTGATGTGCATGACATTATCTGTCTGTGTTTGTGTACCCTATCTTTAACACTGAGTATACTAAACAGCAGCAATTTTATCCATGTCCAGATGACACAGTTGCATGTCAGTGTAACTGACAACGAAGACATAAATTACAGATACAGCAAGTGTAAGCATGAATGACGTAAAATGTTTTATTCTTTGAAGTGTAGGCCAGTGGATCAACTTGCTTTTATAGTTTTCTGTGGTCAAACATTCTTTTTTTACAGTGCAGAAGTAGAAAAACTGGAGCAATAGAAAAGTGTAATCAAAACTATTACAGAAATAACTGATACTTCACAAAAAGGCCAAACACTTAACAAAAATGTTGGAAATTTATACACATAGAAATGAGAAATATTTCTGTGAAGTTATATGATGAGCTCCCTTTCAAAATGTCAGAACTCACAATAATGAATCCTGAAATGTGAATAAAAAGGACCGAAAATACAGTAGAAGAGTAAATATAGAATAACACTTCAATTTTAAACGTTTGTTTTAAACTTTAAATGTGGAAGCTGACATACCACTGCACTTATACCTTGAAAAGTAGGGAATATTCAGAGAAAAGGCTATCTTGGATGTAGTGTGCGAATGTATAGATTTTCTGTTGTTCAGTCTCTGCATTTCAGGACTTGGAAATTCAAATGATTTACCTAGATTGTCAATATTTAAAATAAATAGTAACATATAAGAAAAAAACACATACTAAATGAAGTCTGGAGAGATTTCAGAATTATGGAAATGAACTAAGCATGAAAACCAGAAGGCAAATTAATTATCTTACTACTGTACATGGCAAAAGGCAGATTCCAAGCTGAGTTGGGCATCCTAAACGATGACAACTGAACAAGAGCATAATCAAGAATATGAAACATTTAAGTAGAGAACTGCAAGAAAAAATGAAACATTAGTTAATTCAGACGTATAATACAAAAATGAGTCTGCTTTTTCAAGACTAAGTTCATTGAAATAGATATTAATATAATAAAAAAGATCCAGCTGATATAGAGATGTCACAGTGACAAAGCTATATGGACTATAATAGCCAAGACAAAAATTATTCTAAAGAAGTTTTTAGTTTAAATGCAGGAAAAGAATACTTAAGGATATAAAGACAAATAAGTTAAGATAGAACCAAAACAAGAAAATAAATGAGTTAAGAAGCTATACAAGAAATAAGTGAATGCCATAGAAAAAGAGATTGAGTTTCAATGGAAATGCAGGCACTACAGTAACTTTATCATATGAGCCTTTCTCAGCCTTATGAAAAGTGCATGTGAAATGTAAGGAATAGAATTATTTTGCAATTGTATGCAGAAATTGAAGCACAAGAACTGAGCATCAGTATAAAGGAAGTAAGTTTCAGAAACAAGACCGAGTAAATAGAAAACATCATTAAAAAACTGTGAAACAGTAGGCCACTCCAGTGCTGTAGAAGGGACAAAGCCATGACTATGACACAGCTGGCCAGGTTCAATTAGTGGCCCTGGTGTATGAAGGAGTGGCAGGGAAGGAATGGGCATGCCCATCCAAGGTGAAAGGGTGCTCATTGATATGATCCCTAAAGGGAGGTTTGGTCAAAAGAAAGGACTTATTGTCAGACATAATCAGTGAATGTGGGGGTGTGGAAAGGGATTGGGTAGGCCATGCATAATATATCCCCCTCAGGACAGAAGCATAGATGAGCTGAGCCCCCAAGACACCCTCAGAATCATGAACAACACCAGCAAAATGGAGTTAGCCCAGGGGGTAGGTAGAGCAGTTTCGATATTGGTGGGTAGTGGGGCTCAGGTGTGTCATTACTGTTTCACATTTCTTTTTTGCAGGCCAAAAAATAAAAAATAAAAATAAATGTGAAACAGTAATGACAGTATGAAAATGGTGGTAAAATCAAGAAAACAACAAAAACACTCACAAACATGGACTACCTTCAGGATTTTCCATTGGTTGAAGCACGTTTCCTTTATGTATTATGTGATCATAGAGACAATAGACTTTGTAGTTTTTTATATACAGGCTCAAACTATGAGTTATATAGGATATTCAAAGACAGGAGCATTTTAGAGTTAGAACACCACAATGTTCATTTATTTATTTTGCTTTTTTTCTAGTGGCCATTCTTTCTTTGAGTGGAGAAATCCATGAAGTATGAATAATAAAACAGTGTGGTGCAGGGACCCTCTCTCTCTCTCTCTCTCTGTGCTACAATGATTTTTGAAGATTTAAGTAACATTTATATAATACTATGTTATACTAGTGAACTGTGCTTAGATAACATGTGTGTTCTAAAATGTAGTTCAGGATGCATTCTGTTAAGAATGGGTATTTATACCAGAGTTTTAGACAACCATAGTCGTGGATATGGCATCCCAGATAAATTATATGTTAAACAAATTACTTGGAAAACCAGCTGGCAGCCTCTATGCTCGTGGTCTGCTTTTTCAAAACATGAGCCAGGTCCTTAGTAGCAGCTGGAGAACAAGGGAAGACTGTCTGTAGCTTTGGGGATGATTCTGTTTAGAGATCATTATTGTTCTAGTACTGATACAGAGTGTAAGCTATGAGCCCTGACTACCAACTATTAGATGGCTACTGGTTAAACAGCAAGTTATTATTATTAATTCACGAGCTGAGGCCTCATGCAATAAAATACTAATCAAATTATACAGCTACTTTTGACTTGAATGTGTTTTTTTCTCTTCACTTTGAAAAGTCAATCATTACTTGAGACTAATCATCCTATAGCTAGCACCTGGAAGATGTCTTAAGCATAGGTATGTAAATACGGGTCTATATTACAAGACTGAAACTTTAGGTACTTGAATACCTAAAGCTTGATCTGTAAATCTCAAAACCTAAAAAATGCGAATGGCCACACCCACACAGGGAAAGAATTCCTTTGGCTGTAAAACAAGGGGCAAATTCTGTAAATGTCAGTTCTGTAAATTCTGTATATTACCTGAAGAAAAATTTTCGTAAGTGGCCATTCACGGTTTTTAGCTTTTGAGATATATAGATCGTGCTTTAGGTATTCGACTACCTAAAGTTTTGATCTGATGATACAGACCCATAAATACACATCTGTTTGTGTTAATACATGGTATATGCATCGATTCTAAACCAGTTTGATGAAACTGTCCTGGTATTTAATTTCCATATTATTATTTGTCTTCCTTTTGGTTTTATAGAAATCATGCCTATTGTTCATTCAAACTGTAAAATATGCAGATATGTTCTTCTTCATGGGAATAATTTTGTCGGTTTTATGTAACAACTAATATATTTGTTTCCTTATGTAGACATATGCCCAATCTTAGGTCAAGAGAATGACAGTGTTACATTGTATGACTCTTTAAATAGGTGTAGGTATTTATTTACATATTTATTTGCTTATTGATTTATTTATCAATGCATTGCTGCTTTGTTAACCAGGTAAGTGAACTGGTCAAAAGAACCTTTTCAGCAGTACCCAGGCTTGTAGAGGAGAAAAAATCACAGACAAAGAATAGATTACATACAAAACATATTGCACACTGTGCAGTACAAACAGCAGCACAGAACTGCACAACTATTGCATTATTAAAATTAAATATAAGCTGCAAAAGAAAATCTACAAAATGTTAAGCATGCCTATGCTCAAGCAAAGAACAGCAGAAAAGACTTTAGTGCAGCTACTACCAAGCAGATATTTATTCCATGCTAAAACCTGGGCATTAGGTAAGTTGGTTGCTAAAGCAATGCGTGATGCAAACTACAACAGACGCAAAATTAAAAACATTAACAGTATTCTTTAAGAGCTCAATAAAAGTCATCACCTTGTGTTGTTAGAATGGCTTACTTGAATGGTTGCAGTACTTGTAATACATTATTTGTACTACAAAGCAGGATTTGCCACTTACCATGGCATTCTGGTAATAACTGATTCATTGCTGATGGAACACATCTGATTTAGAGATTTTGTCAGCAGGATACGTTATTTATCACAGGAGAGGACAAAATAAATCTGTATGTCAAATGGCTATTCTTCATCATACTCTTGTTCTCAGCAGCACTTCAGCCCTGGACTTCCATATTCTACTCACAAGAATTAAGTCCTACTCAGAAGGGTCCCATTTGGATAATTGACCGTTTTAGAGTGTTGCAGTTCATATGGCCGGGCCAGTATGATCATTCTTCCAAAAAGGTGAAGCAGCTATATGGAGATCATGGTAGAGTAAGAATCAGGGAATTCACCCTTTCTACACTGTAGTGCAATCTAGGAGTTGAAATATATAATTAGCAGATGGTCCTGGGGGAGGGGGGGGCAACAGGGATGTGCAGAGGGGTCTGCACAGTTTTCTTTTCTTTCATTCTTTTTTTTTTTTTTTAATTATGGAACTTTAATCATATGGTCTGTAATTTCAATATAACAACATAAATCCACCCATAACATATTAAGAAAATAAGTACCTTACCTGTGCCACTGCCATATAACTATGTTCCCACTTGACATCAAAAGGTATTTCAGGAGACACACTACAATGGCTAACCATGAATGCAAGAAAAATGAGTGTTCTTGAGGATCTTCAACATCAATTAGAACCTCACTCACCGCAGACCACTATATATATTACACATCCACTGGGACATTAACCATACTGTCAAATAGGCTAGTAGCTGGTATATACAGTATACTACACTTGTAAATGGTGTATACAGCACACTAAACTAGATTCCTACAGCTGTACCTGACAAAATAGCAGTTGTTGCTAATGTACCTATCACTGACGATCTGAATGACCTCTGCTGTATGACGTCAGGGCAGACAACCTAAAGCACATTACTTCTCTCATAACTGAAAAAAGAAAAAAAAATAAATAATGATAATCTGTTCAGTAATATTCTTGTCATTGTGGGATGAGTTCTTTACTTCATGTAACTAGTTTCATATTGTATGCAGAATTACTTAAAAGTGTTTTTGGCATACTCAACAGCATGGCAGTTGTAAGATAATGCGAAGTATATACCATCACATTACCCCAGATAATGCAAGGGTAAAAGCACAGATGACATTCAGAGAAAAGTTGTGGAGGAAATTACACAAAATCAGATCTATAACTGCTTTAGAGAGGCTAGAAGCCTTGTTGAGAATGATCCATAATGAAGGATCAAATGAAAGGCTTCCAAATATATACTTACTATTCCTAAATGATCATAAGGTATGTCCAAACATGTGACTATATAGCTAGTAATCTATAGTGCAAACGAATCATATCACTATATAGCTAGTAATCTATAGTGCAAATGAATCATGTCACTATATAGCTAGTAATCTACAGTACAAATGATTCACGTCACTATATAACTAGTAATCTGTAGTGCAAACGAATAATGTCACAATATAGCTAGTAATCTATAGTACAAATTAAACAACTATATAGCTAGTAATCTATAGTGCAAATAAATCATGTCACTATATAGCTAGTAATCTGCAGTACAAATGATTCACGTCACTATATAACTAGCAATCTATAGTGCAAACGAATCATGTCACAATATAGCTAGAAATCTATAGTACAAATGAATCATATCACTATATAGCTAGTAATCTATACTGCAAATGACTCATGTCACTATATAGCTAGTAATCTATAGTACAAATGATTCAAGTCACTGTATAGCTAGTAATCTATAGTGGAAATGAATCATGTCACTATATAGCTAGTAATCTATAGTGAAAATGAATCATGTCACTATATAGCTAGTAATCTATAGTACAAATGAATCATGTCACTATATAGCTAGTAAACTATAGTGCAAATGAATTATGTCACTATATAGCTAGTAATCTATAGTACAAATGAATCATGTCACTATATAGCTAGTAATCTATAGTACAAATGATTCATGTCACTATATAGCTAGTAATCTAGAGTGCAAATGAATCATGTTTTTAACAGCAGAAAGACCACTTTATCCTTCAAGTTGCAGTATTTAGCAACCCCATGAAATATTTTAATTTCACTATGACACAATCATGAGAATATGAAAAAAACCCTGTAGTAGACAATATGCTACCTACACAAACTATGATATCACACAGAAAATATGGTTAGAGAAATGTAATATCACTGAACCGATACAGGATGATAAACTGTTCTAAAATAATCTGCTCTGTGAACCATTACAGGTACAAGCATGCAAAATCTGAAGGTAATGCTACTCAGTGCTAGAAGTCTAAACCTCAAAATGCACTCTCTTGAGACACCTAAAAATGGAGAATATCGATATCTGTGCAGTAACTGAGACCTGGTTCAAGGCCCCAGAGAGCACCCCTGCAATACCAGGCTACAACTCTTACTACATTTAAACACTAAAGGTGGAGGACTGTCCAGATTCACCAAGGATATTCACACCACCAGACTAGTTGCCTAACACAATGCATCTGAAATTCTCCAGGTGCAATTAACACTAGGTAAGACTGCAATCCAAATTGCAGCTTGCGACAGATCTCCCACCATTCCACAAGATTCTCATTACACCTTTCTAAACATACTGGAAAATATTAAGATACAACCAAACACCCTAATACTGGGTGATTTCAACTACCCTGCCATTAACTAGGAAAACTACTCATGTGCCAACACCTTTGCCCAACGGTTCTTGGAATTCATAAATTTCAGTGCCCTGGATAAACTAATCCATAGTCCAACCAGGGGCTCCAATATCTTAGACCTGGTCACTACCAACATGGGAAATCGATGCTCCACACCTATGGTCACCACCTCATTGGTCAGGACTGACCATAAGCTAATCACCCTTGACATCCACATACCTCCCCCACCCCCAGTAAGGAAACCTCCGTAAAAGACTTATTCAGAGCCAACTTCATGATACTCAAGTCAAAAGTGACAAACATCATGACACCCATGCAGATGGAAACTGAAAGTTCGACTGCTGAGTCCTACACTAAGGCACTGTACGACCACATCCACATGTGCATGAATCGTGCCATCCTAAATAGAACCAAGATGCTCTCCTCCACAAAAAGGAAGCCAATCTGGTGGTCCCCTGGCATAAACAAACTTTACAACGAAAGGAAGAAACTTTTGCAGAATAGAGGAAAAGCCCAGGATGCAAAAAACTCTCTTACCAGCCTCAGTAAGAAGCTGAGATCCCTCATAAAATCCTCCAAAGCTAGTTACAAAAATAAAATTGCCAAAGATTCCAAAGACAACCATAAGGCATTCTATAACTATGTCAAGAATCTAAATGGCAATGCTCAGATCTGCTCTGAGCTACAACAGAATGGCATTAAATATACTGATCCCAAGGATATTGCCAACATCCTAGCAGATTGATTCAGTGCCACCTTTACCCCCCTGCACCCCCTAAAGGGCCCATCTCAATACCGAAAGATTGCCAAATTCCAGTAAGAACTGCAACACAGGTAAAGAACGCACTCTCCAAAGCTAAGATTGCCACTTCCCTGGGACCAGACGACATTCCAGGCTGTCTACTACATGAACTACAAAATGATACTGGCACCTCACCTAAGTGTCATGTTTAATCATAGCCTCACCTCAGGCTTCGTGCCCATTGAGTGGTGCACAGCTACAGTTATCCCACTCCATAAGGGAGGATCCACCTTGGATCCTGGGAACTACCGCCCCATATGTCTGACGAGCCTGATCTGCAAGGCCATGGAATGTATTATCATGGAACTTATAAACAAAGACATTGGCAACATTCAAACACTGGACCTAGCCCAGTATGGGTTCGTGAAGGGCTGATCTTGTCTCCTGAACCTGATTGATTTCTTCAAATCAATCTCCAGAACTGTGGACAATGGTAAGGCAGTCCACACAGCCTATCTGGTCCTTGTCAAGGCCTTTGAAACCATCCCCCACTCTGGAATCATAGATAAACTTGCTAAGTTGGGCATTAATCCCTACATCACTCGATGGGTTGCCAACTGGCTTACTGACAGAACCCACACAGTAAAAGTAGCCGACTCCAAATCCAGCTCCAGACAAGTGACAAGTGGAGTACCTCAGGGTTCCATCCTGGGACTGCTCTTGTTTGGCATCTACTTCTCTGAAGTACAGGCCAACACTAAGGGACTCTGACTAGCAAAGTTTGCAGATGACTGCTAACTGGGAGCCATTACTGAATCCCCAAATGATGTGGATATTCTACAAAAGGGCCTAACAGAAACAGATGCTTGGTGCCAGCATGGGCTCAAGCTCAATGCTAAGAAATGTATAGTTATCTCCTTTGGGAAAAAACATGTACCCATGAATTACCACGTGGCAGTACACTAAACACTGAAAGTGTGATAAGAAACTTAGGGACACGGGTGAACAGTTGTCTCACCTTTGATAACCACATCACCACAACAGTCAGGAAATCCTTCTATGTGGCACACCTCATCACTAAGGACTTTTCATCCAGAAAAAAGGAGGTCATTGTCCCACTGTACTCAACCCTCATTAGACCCATTATAGAATACAATGCCCCATTTGGTATGTACCACTCAAGACATCTGCAACAACTGGAAACGCTGAAGAAATACCTCACTAAAAGAATCACAGGTCTAAAGCAGATGCCCTATGCTGAATGTCTAAAAAACCTCCAGCTATACTCTGTCCCATATCGTCTACTCAGAGGCAATCTCTGCTTAACATACAAGGCCATGTCAAACTCAGAGCTGTTGGACATGCTACACTTAAATCCCAATCCCTCAGTGACACATGCTCCAGGAATCTAAACCTTGTCGTCACAATAAACAAAACATGCTGGAGGGATAGGTTCCTGATCCAGAGACTCCCCAGACCCTGGAATAGAATCAAGCAGACCGCTTCTTTGGCCCTCTTCAAAAGGAACCTTGACAATTGGATGGGAGATAGGAAATTCACCCCAGGGATCATGTCAGTCGCCCTGCTAGACAGGGGTCCAGGGAAGTAAATACTGTGGGAAGAAATAGTCAGGGAATTGTTATGGCTAGGCTTGTATAGGCCCTAGAGCTGATAGCCTAGTACGAACCAAAGAACCTATGAACCTATGAACAAGTATTCTGTGAACAACACAGATGAATTTTGCCATGGAGTCAGTCAGCTACTCCAGTCCCCAGCAGATCTAAGGAAACCCTATAATTTCCCTCATTAGATTCTCTGTTTCATATACCATTATTGATATATATACATATATATATATATATATATATATATATATATATATATATATATATATATATCTTTGTCCTCCCTCCTCAGCTGTTGTCACATAATGATCAAATTATCAATATACATCGTAGTTTATCTCAAGACTGACTATGCAGGCATGCTTAGAAAGTTCCAGCTCAGACTAAAACCATACTGCCTGGCAGATTTTAGTTTACCTCCAGAATTTCCAGAGCTACTAATCTCATCTTTATGTTGCTTCAGTTATCAATGTCCTATGCTTAAGAAACATTTGGCTAGGCTTAAAATGGCCCACATGGGCAGTTAGCTTAGTAATTACCTATTAACCTAAATGTTTAAGATCAAGATATCAACAGTAATTGCTCTGTTGTACAAACGTGGGCCTTCCTATGCTATAAAAATGACAGGCTCATGATGTTGCTGTGTTCTACATCAAATGCATTTAGAAGTGCATCTAATCCTAAATCCTTCCTGACTTCAGTTTTAACAATGTTTTCTGAAGATTACAGCATGACACCCACTCTGAACGTGCCACTGCCATTGTTCCCTTCATGTTCAACTTCATGCTACTCAAGTCAGAAGTGACAAACTTCACGACAGCCATGCAGACGGGAGCTGAAAGTTCAACTGCTGAATCCTACACTAAGGAACTGCACGAGCACATCCACTCATGCATAAATCGTGCCATCCCAAATAGAACCAAGATGCTCTCATCCAAACAAAAGAAGCCAATCTGGTGGTCCCCTGCCATAAACAAACTTTACAACAAAAGGAAGAAACTGTTGCAGAAAAGAGGAAAATCCCAGGATGCAAAAAACTTCCTTACCAGCCTCAGTAAGAAACTGAGATCCCTCATAAAATCCTCCAAAGCTAGTTACGAAAATAAAATTGCCAAAGATTCCAAAGACAACAACAAGGCATTCTATAACTATGTCAAGAATCTAAATGGCAATGCTCAGATCTGCTCTGAGCTAAAACAGAATAGCATTAAATATACTGACCCCAAGGATATTGCCAATATCCTGGCAGATCAATTCAGTGCCAACTTCACCCCCCTCTCACCCCCTAAATGGCCCATCTCAATACCGGAAGATTGCCAAATTCGGTAATAACGGCCACACAGGTAAAAAATGCACTCTCCAAAGCTAAGAATACAGCATCCATGGGACCAGATGACATCCCGGGCTGTGTACTACATGAACTACAATATGAACTTGCACCTCACCTAAGTGTCATGTTTAATCATAGCCTCACCTTAGGTTTCGTGCCCACTGAGTGGCGCACAGCTACAGTTATCCCACTCCACAAGGGGGATCCACCTTGGATCCTGGAAACTACTGTCCCATCAGTCTGACAAGCCTTATCTGCAAGGACATGGAGCGTATTATCATGGAACTTATAAACAAAGACATTGGCAACCTTCAAACACTGGACCCCACCCAGTTTGGGTTCGTGAAGGGCCGATCTTGTCTCCTGAACTTGATTGACTTCTTCAAATCAGTCTCCAGAGCCATGGACAAGAGTAAGGTGGTCCACACAGCCTATCTAGACCTTGCCAAGGCCTTTAACACCATCCCCCACTCTGGAATCATAGATAAACCTACTAAGCTGGGCATTAATCCCTACGTCACCCAATGGGTTCCTAACTGGCTTACTGAAAGAACCCACACTGTAAAAGTAGCCGACTCCAAATCCAGCTCCAGACAAGTGACAAGTGGAGTACCTCAGGATTCAGTCCTGGGACCGCTCTTGTTTGGCATCTACTTCTCTGAAGTACAGGCCAACACTAAGGGACTCTGGATAACAAAGTTTGCAGATGACTGCAAACTGGGAGCCATTATTGAATCCCCAAATTATGTGGATACTCTACAAAAGGGCCTTACAGAAACAGATGTTTGGTGCCAGAGCCATGGGCTCAAGCTCAATGCCAAGAAATGTATAGTTATCCCCTTTGGGAAAAAACATGTATCCGTGAATTACCATATAGGTGGCAGTACACTAAACACCAAAAGTTTGATAAGAGACTTAGGGACACAGGTGGACAGTGGTCTCACCTTCGATAACCACATCACCACAACAGTCAGGAAATCCTTTTATGTGGCACACCTCATCACTAAGGGCTTTTCATCCAGAAAAAGGAGGTCATTGTCCCACTGTACTCATCCCTCATTAGACCCATTATAGAATACAATGCCCCATTTGGTATGTACCTCTCAAGACATCTGCAACAACTGGAAAGGCCACAGAAATACCTCACTAAAAGAATCACAGGCCTAAAGCAGATGCCCTATGCTGACCGCCTTAAAAAACTCCAGCTATACTCTGTCGCATATCGTCTACTCAGAGGCGATCTTTGCTTAACATACAAGGCTATGTCAAACCCAGAGCTGTTAGACATGCTACACTTAAAGAAATCCCAATCCCTCAGAGCCACATGCTCCAGGGATCTAAACCTTGTCATCACAATAAACAAAACATGCTGGAAGGATAGGTTCCTGACCCAGAGACTCCCCAGACTCTGGAATAGATTTCCCATACATGTCAAGCAGAGTGCCTCATTGGTCCTCTTCAAAAGGAACCTTGTCGATTGGATGGGAGAAAGGAAATTCACCCCGGGGATTATGTCAGTTGCCCTGCTAGACAGGGGTCCAGGGAAGTAAATAGTGTGGGAAATAATAGCCAGGGAATTGTTATGGCTAGGCTTGTATAGACCCTAGGGCTGATAGCCTAGTACCAACCTATGAACCTATGAACCTTGGCAGTGAAGGAAGCCCTGTTAAAGGAAATTGATTTTGGAAATATTATTAAGCTTTCTGTCACTGGATTCAGCCATGGTTGACTTTATGATACAGCCATTGTAATGTAATTAATATTTGTTGTCTAGTTACCTGATAATAAGGCTCCAGTATATCAGACAGAAACACATGCTTTCTTCAAGGCTCCTTGCTTATCCCCCCTGTGATACCCTATTTTTTACTGATAATATGCTGAGACCCTGCAGTGCATCTGTGCTGATTCAGAAGATATATGGCATACGACCTTATAGTACAGGCCCAAGCAGTCCTTCAACACAGCTTTAATACAGTCCACAGATGGCTAGAAAATAAGAATGTATGTGACATTTTAGAAAACAAAATGAGAGTTATTAAAGTTTGACTTTGTACCTACCATTCATCTCCTATCCCTAGATACCTCTACCATTAAAAATGAAAATGCTAAGATAATTTTAACATTAATTCCTTTTAATCACATTTGGTTGAATGTTCATATTAAAGAGAAAATGGTAAAAACAGGTCACAAACTGTGTGATTTATACAGAAAAAAGGCTTTATTACAAACCCTACTGACATAGTGACTGTGTACATATGTTTGTTATCTAATCTCTTTTATGCAAGTGTATCTAACAAGGGTCTATATTAGAACATTGAAGTATTACTGCATTGAATGTTCTACTATCGAACCATTTCAATCAAAACACCACATCGAACACTCAGAACAGCAAATTTTTTCCCAGGGAAAAAATTTGCTGTTCCAACAAACATACACACAACACAAGCACACCAGAATACATAATCCACACACATACACTTCACAAAACCCTACACTAAACCATACATACACTACTAGCTATCCACTTACCTTAACCCAACCCTAACCCTAAAGTCCATAACTACCAAGCACTCACCTTACCCACTCCCTAATCCTAAAGTTCTTATCGTACAATCACCTTACCCACTCCCTAAACCTAAAGTCCCTGTTGCACACTCACCTTACCCACTCTCTAACCCTAAAGTCCCTATCTTACACTAACCTTACCCGCTCCCTAACCCTAAGGTCCATATCACACACTCACCTTCATTCACACACTTACCTTAACCCGGTCCTTAGCTTTCACTCCACAGTCGAGGAAATAGCGAAGCTGCAGAAACGGCCCACCGAATACTTTCCCTAGGATATTCTGCAGCTTCGCTATTTCCACCTTTCGATGCAAAAGGTACGATATTAGTACATTCAAAGTAGTAATACTTCGATGTACTAATATAGACCCTCTAACAAATCTATATTCTTATATCAGTCAAAAACTGGAACAAACTTGCAATACCATGCTTTATTTTTCCTGAGCCCAAATCTTAAATACATCACCATGTTCCCACCAGTCCATCATTTACATAAGTGCAAATTATTTCCAGCAGATACACAGAAATAATCTTTTGGGGCACAAAATCCATGCAACCAGACTTTAAAGAAGGCATCACAGGGCACATTATCTAGAGTTTGTCATAAGTGCAGTACAAAATTAGTTGTACTGAATTGCTCAGGCTTCCACCTAACTAGAGAACTGAATATTTTACTACTCAGTGTTGCTATAGTACTCAAACTTCCTCTCCTTGCCAGTCCACAACATTATTTACCTTCTTGCACCTCTCTCAGTCCCTCTTCTACTTTTGTCCTATTCAAAATATTCCCTTAGTCAACACTAGTGAATCCCCTGAGAGCTGTTCTGTGCCTTTCTTCCCTTACCATTCCCCTTGTATGATTTACCTTTCCACTCACCTTATTTCTCCTATCTTCACTCCTAACCATACCGCTCAAAGTCTTTGTGAATGAATTCTCAGTAAAACCAAAAATAATGGGGAACAAAGGCCCACAATTAGTGACAGGTCTTAAAAATATTGCTCTATAAACTCAGAAATGTGTTAGACTAACAGGTTTTGCAATAGTGTGCATTTTCTGAAGAATATGACGTCTGGAATACAAATATCTATTTAGTGATTTCAATCCTTAATTAGTTGCCGAAAGAAACACAACTTTTTGAGGAACAGGCCAAAAATATGAGGAAAAAAATCTGGACATTCTAGGAGCTTCTGGACAGCTGAGAGGTATGCCTTATACACCTTAATCTGTTATCTCATGCCCCACTCACTTCACTCTCTCTTTTCTTTTATGCACATACACCTCATAACCACTCCTTTACTACATATTTACCAGTCTTTCTTTTTTTAAACAAGAAACATCTTTATTAAATTATCACAAATGACATAAACAATCATTCATTTATGTAAATGAAAACAAACCATATTGACATAATTTTAAATGCAAACATTTTACATCACAAACCATATTAACACAATATTAGTTGCAAGCATTATACATCACTCATAAGCTATCCAGTCATTGTCAGTCAGACATTACATAGCTCATTCAAATCCTACCTTCTTTTGAACCTCGTTTCTACTCTGTATGTACTGTTCTTACAATTTCCATATTTCCTATGTAATTTGCTCCTCCGCTATTCTAAAGATCCCAATTCCAGTTGTTTTTATCTCCGTTATTATATTCACCTTCTAGTCAAGTTGATTTAGACATTGATTTCCATTTTCTAGTAACTGCTTTTTTGGCAGCCACCATAATTAGACTCAGTAAGGTTTTACTATGTCTAGGCAATTCCATTTCTGTATTATAGCTCAAAAAATCATTTTCTCAGTTACATCAATTTGCTCACCCAATATCTCTGACACAGCACTCTGCAGGGGAATCTTTAAAGTCTGCCAATTCATTGCACTCTCAGAAAACATGTTCCCAATTATCTTTTTCTTCCCCATCACATCTTCAACATTTGCTGTCTACCTGAGGAAAAATTCTTTGGAGTCTACTTGGGATATAAAAATACCTATGCAAACACTT
This sequence comes from Protopterus annectens, assembly GCF_019279795.1. Classification (NCBI taxonomy): domain Eukaryota; kingdom Metazoa; phylum Chordata; order Ceratodontiformes; family Protopteridae; genus Protopterus; species Protopterus annectens. The sequence continues at coordinate 89,624,077 of NC_056730.1, read as the reverse complement.
CCAAGCAAAGATCTTCTAGAGTTTGTTGCATATTTGGGAGACATACATAAATCCCCCCATGGTTTCTTCGTGAATTTCTTATCCAGTCTCTCTTCCTAAGCCTTTCTAACCTCCTCTGATTGATACTTATAGTTATCATGCAATATTTTGTATGTTGTACTAATTATTCCTTCTTTAACAGCAGCTTCTGTTCTAGGTTCTACTAAAAACTCCACCAGTGCTGGTCTTTCACTTAGGATCTCCTATTTCTTTCTCTTTGCCTATACTCTGATATCAATTCTTGATAGGGAAGGCAATCTCTATCCAGCAGTCCAAATAAATTCTTGGCCTGTTCCCATTCTATTACCTTTTCCTCTCTAATTATTTTATCCCAGTACTTTGATTATTTTACCAGTTTTATCCAATAAATTCCGCTCCTTTTTGCATTGTCTGTTTCCTTAATTGCAATCATCCCTATTGGCAGAGTCTCCTTTCTCCATTCCCATGTTGGCTTAGTTCTTAGAGCACTTTCTGCTACTTTATGAATATAATATTTTGCGTGGATATTGTTATCCTCCTTAAGGATCTGAATCCAAAATTCCATCCTCTCCTTGTTCCTTGAGCTTCCCCCTTTTATTACCATCCTTTATCACTTTGAATTATAGGTTTCTGTTTGTGCCATCTTCTCCTCCCAGATAAAATACTTCAGCTCTTTATTAATTGCTACCTACAACTTCTCCTCTGGTTGTTAAAATTTGCCTGACTTGTGTATAAAACTAAAGGGACAAAAATATTTTAACTGCTTGTATCTTGCTGTCCATATTTATATAACAGAGCTTCCAATTTGCCCGTTTTTGTGTTATCTTTTGTTTACACTCTACCCACATATCCTTAGCTGTCACACAAGAATCCTTTTTAATACATATTCCTAAGTACTTCATTTTACCATGTTCCCATAAATATTGTATGTGGGTACATAATTTTCAGCTATTGCCTTTGTTTTAGCTTCATTAATTTTGTATCCTGAAAAGATTTGAAACTGCCTCAAAATGTTCCACAACACTGAAATGTCCTTTTCTGGTTTAATCAGGTATAAAATAATATAATCGGCAAATATACCCAGCTTTTCTTGACTACTATACCAATTATATCCTTGCATTTCTGAGTCTCTTATTTTCTTTGCCAATGGTTCTAGATATTGTGCAAATAACAGAAGGGAAAGAAGACACCCTTGCCTGGTTCCTCTGCTCAAAAAGAAATTATCAGAGGGGAACCCACCCACTTTAATTTTCACATCTGATCCCTCAACATTATAATTTTATCAGGGAATGCAAATGCTTCCATCGCCCTACTTATAAACTTGCATCTTACTCTGTCAAATGCATTCTCTGCATGAAGACCCACCAACAGCTGTGGTATTTTCTTATATTCAGCTTCCTTCTGGATACTCAACGTTCTGTTAATGTTGTCAAATGTCTGTCTCCTTCCACAAAACCACACTGATTCATTTCTATCAATTTTGGCATCACATTTGCCATTCTTTTAGCCCTTAGAAACCTAGACACTTTATAATCATTGTTTAAGATTGAAATGAGTCTGTATAAAGTTTATCTATTGGGTCTTTACCCTGTTTCAGTTTTACAGCCACCACTGCTTTCTTCTAAGATGTTGGTGCTTCTTCATCTCTTAAAATATTGTTAAACAAAACCTACCAGATCTTTATCAGTTTTTTTCCCTCTTAGCTTCCAAACTTTCACAGGGATGCCATTTATTCCTGGAGACTTTCTTGCTGATTGGTTATACATTACCATTTTATATCATCTCCTCCCATCCTAAATACTAATAATTGAGCCTCATCTACCCCTAACTTTGGCATACTTAATTCTTTCATAAACATTTTCATGTGTACCTTTTCTTGATATCCTTATTTCTCTGCTTTATACAGACCTTCATACAATTTCTGAAATATTTAGAGTACCTCTACAGGACCTCTTGTCATTTTCCTTTTAATAGGCTCCCTTTCAACTTTCTCTTGCCTGAATCATTGAACTAAATGTTTTTGTGCTCTAGAATTACTATCAAAAAACAGTTAGCAATAGTTTTAAACTCATGCATTTTATCAAGGTAATCCTTAAATTTCTGCTTAGCACTCCGCCATTACTCCTCTTCTTGTTCTGTGAGACCCCCCCCATTTCTACAATACTTTAACGTTTGTCAGTCCCTCTAAATTATTCTTGTTACTTCTTAACCATATCTCTTTTTTTCTTATTTCTACCCTATTTTTAAACTTGACTATAATTTTATCCCACTACCTAGCTATATTTTCAGAAGAAATTTCTGTCTTCTCTAACAACTCCTGAATAATTTCCATTACCCATTCCTTAAATTCCTCTCTTTTCAACAGATAGGTGGGAAAGTGCCAGTGTCTCATTTTTATTTCATTACCCTGCATTTTTATTTTAGCTATCATTGGGATGTGATCTGAAATAGTTATTGGATACATATCAAAACTTTCAATTAAATGCACATGTTCCTGTGAATAGGTTCTGTCTAGCCTAGCCCAGTTATTGTATATTGGCAAGTAATATATAAGTTTACTCTGAACTCCTAGTACTGAATTTATATCGTCCATACCAAATATATTCATACATTTCTTGAAACATCTGCCCTCCTTTGTTATATTTCCCTACTGGCCCCCAGACACATTTTTCCTGCTGCAAATCAAATTCTAGTCCCCACCTATAAGTAATATTCCCTGCTGAAAATTTCCCCCAGAATTTTCTCAAGATCCATTATAGCAGTATTAGGTGGAATATAAATACATACCAGTGTAATCCTCCTCCCTTGCCAGTAGTTCCTTAATACTACATATCAATCATTATTAATTTTTTATTATCTTCTATCACTGTTGGAGCACCTCTTGTAATTAATATAACTGCTCCTCTTTTCCTCTGTTGCAGATATTATGCTGAATAACTATCCTGAAAACCATTCTTTATCAAATTCACATGTTCAGTTCTTTGCAAATGTGTCCTGTACCATAGCTATTTGCACGCTACATTTTAAATATAATTCACTATTTTTCATTTTTTTGCATATGTCTGTGAGACTCTTAATATTTAAAGATAATCATAAAGACATGCATTTGGAGCATTTCTCCCTGGGCCTCACCTCAAAATTGGCTTTGTTCCAAGTCAGACTTTCCTGGTAAACAAATGTTAAATAGATAAATAAATAAAATAAATAATATAGAAAGAGTCATTATGTTAAAAAGTTATTATTCCCAACTTTCATTTGTAATAGCTTTTTTGTTAAGTCTCTAGTTCCAGCTTTTATTTTACATGCACACACTGTTTGGCAGGTTTAACTTTGATAAAGTTATTTTAATGTCACATCTTATAAAACATTTTTTTTTATTAAAAGTCCTCAAAACAAATCAAATACACCCCAATACACCCCAAAAACCTATAACTTAATATTAACACACAAAACTATGTACATATTCAAATACTGAAGTTTTACCTTCTTAATAGGAACAATTATCCCAAACTGACAGCCTCACTCTAAGACTTAGTTAACCTAAAATGAAGGTTATCCATGCTAAGACGCATGGTATAGCCTGTGTTTTTACTAAGTATGATTTGCTTTTCTCTTATCTTTATTGCCCTCCTAGAATGAGAAAACACTTGAATACTATCAGAAAACATTATTTCCTAGCCATTGAAGAAAGCCAATAAAAGAAAGAAGTATTCTGTTTTATTGCTCTTTATCAGATTGTTTCCATGGAGACACAAAAACAGATATAGAGTTGCTTGTACAAGTATTTATTTATTTATTTATTTTTATTTACTTGCTAGAGGAGAGCTTTATTACACTTAATGTTCTTTTTTATTTATTTATTTTCTCTTAAAACTTGTTACTAGATAAAGCCAAGAACCTTAATCTAGTCATTAATTATGCTATGCAATAATGAGAAAAAAAAAACACAAATTAAATAGACTTTTCTTCTTTTTTATACTGCAATGCCTACATTTCTTAAAACTGAACAAGGAGAAAGAGAAAAGAAGAAGAAACAGGGGCAACTGTTTACTTTAGTACCCATATTACACTTGAAAATAAATGAGAAAACTTTACTTTATAACATGCAGATATGCTCTATACAAATATTACTGTTAAGAACAAAAGTTTGTTCTACTTACAGTTAACTCTTTCCTTTCTCTTACCCTCTCCTAAGTGTTCCTCCAAACATTAATGACATCAACGAAGTAGGGCATATGCTTTAGAGTCCCCTACAAGTTTAACAAAGTAAAAAAAAGTCCAATAGTTCCAGGTTTTTTTGTTCTGTCATATTTCACAAATGTAATTAATGCTTTTTAATCCCACGTTTATATGTCAATTTCTAATTTGCTGGTTTTATTCCTGTTTATCTCCAGCTCCCACATTCAGTCTATGCTTCCATTCCAATGTACTCTCTGTTCTTCTAGTCAACTCATGTGCTTTTTCTGTCTCTCAAGCATTTTACATTGAAACACTGGTAAAGGTTTTACTGGCACAGTGTCTCTGTGATCTTTATTATCCCTCAAATTTCAAATCTGGCCTACACAATCATCTCCTCTCCAACTGTACAAAGCCACAGACCACCACCCATGAAGCCATTAACTGACCTTTTCTCCCCTCCAGTATTAGCTATCTGCCATTACAATACCACCCTCACTTATTACCTTGCATCATCTCTGTCTCCTCTAGCCTCTTATATCCACTAGGTCTCTATTCTCTGACTTCACCTAAAGTTGCCTAACTGTCATCTCTGGTTCTACACCTTCACCAGAACTTGCCTAAATGAATTGTTTTCTCTCCACACTTCTACTGACTAAAAACATCTACATTGATTCCTTCTGCTACCACCTAATGCTTCTCTGCAACTTTCTCCTACCTGAATTTCCACTGGAAATTGTAATTCTACAATGCTGATTTATATGATACTCTCTTTTAGTCTGTTTCTGCCTTAGAACTGGTAACATCAGACTCCACTATGTATGATAGTACCTGCTCATTGAAATTGTGCCTTTATTATTCTGCATTCTGGCCCATTATGATATACTCCATTGCAATTACAGTATTGATATTGTTTTACATGTGCATTGTCTTATTGCAACTATTGTATTTTAATACTGTGCTTTTTTCTTGGAGCTTATTGTTCTTTGTATTGCTTCACTGCAAATAATATATTTCAATACTGTATATTGTTTTTATCTTTGGAGCTATTCTCCCTGGGCCTCCACTGAAAAAGGGCTGATGGTGGCCCAGTGGACATTCCTAGTAAACAAATGTCAATAAATAAAATAAATAAATTATTACAAGAAGAACAGAAATCAGAATCTTCTTCTGTTTCACAGTTCACTTTTTGTTGGCCAAACTTTTGTATTTCCTCCTTATCATGTTCTGCATCAAAAAGTATTTTATCCCTCCAGGAAAGAATATTCTGAAGGTAGCTGGATAAAGCTGTTTGAATTTCACACCTGCTTCTTGACATTCCCTGATTAGTGGAATAAATTTACTCTTCTTTTGCCTGGTGTACAGTGAGTAATCATTTTCTACAAACACACTACTGTCTCCCACTTTCACTACTTTGCATTTCTGCTACAGTTTTGTCAGAATCAACTTCTTCTGCTGGTAGGATTGTATCTTTACTCTTAAAGGTCTAGTTTGCTTTCACATGGCTAGGTTTGGAACATAAACATGATATGCCCTTTCAATTAATAACTCCTGCTGCGGAATACCATTCCAGTTGCTTATTTGTGCTTTTATAAAATTAATATAATCTGTTCCTTTCAGCTTATCTGGTATGACGGACGATCTCAGGTTTTCCCTGTATACTCTGTCCTCTAATTCTATTATTTTAAAATATCTCTTTTGAGCAGTTTCATAATCAGTCAGCCTTTTCTTCATTTTGACCTCCATTTTTGAATTTTTGTCACTTTTTCTAAATATTTGTTTAAAGTTTCTTCCATTTTTTTCCAGACTTTTGTTGTTTGAGTTGTATACTCCATCAGTGTTTTGTTTATTTTAATCAGCTCTGAGTACAGTTCACTTACATATTCCCTTAGGTTACTGGAAGTCATGTCTTGCACCAGAGCTAGAGCTTGCACTGCTTTTTACTGCACAGCTACAGATTTCTTCCCAGTCAGTGCTTTTTCCTCACCTTTTGTGGTTGATTTTCTTTCCTGTTGTCAGAATGTCTTTTTTGCTGGCATTGAGGCAGCGAGCTTACTAACCAGTTACTGAAATTTACCCCAAAAATGAGTTTACTAGTTCTCTTTTCTGAGTTTCAGTTTTCATACTGAGACAGCTGAAATTAAGCTGTCACTCAATGGGCATCCATCTTGGAAGTCACTACCAGTCTTTCTGCTTGATCCTTTTTACCCTTGTCACTGCTGATTATATTTCCTGTCTATCCATTTGCATTGTGTAAACAGCTGAGAACAAAATATTCTTGTTCCCACACCTCTTATAATAGACTATTAAGTCTTATGAATGTGAATCTTCTAATTAAAATACTATACCATTAAATAATATGATGTGCTAACTGATTTCCTGTAGAGCTGCATTATCCTAGGAACTTAGACCCTTTAATATCTGACTGTCATAAATTACCCCAATGTATGTGTCTGTGCAAAATGTGAGTGGTGAAAATAGCTAAGAAATAAATAAATATATGAAAATCTTTTCAGTAGACTGAAAATGTAATGTAGTCATTTCCCTGAACTTGGCATGAAGGTTGAATCACAGAATAATTCACTTTACAGTTCACAGATATGTCTTGCATGCTGCAGATCATTAACTGATTGATCACTGACCATTTTCATTAAAATATATATGTCACCTCCGGATGTGTTCAAATGTATATATAAGCAAAGCTATTATGTGCTGCATTTCTGAATACCTGCCAAGCTTATATAATATGTCTTTTTCCATCTGTTGTTACTTGCAGATTTATTTTTTTTCATTAAACTAAAGGAAAATGACTCATTCCTTTTCACTAAACGTTTATTTTGCACTTGAATGCAGTAGTTTAGACTGCAGTGTGTACGTGTGTACACATGTTCTAGTGCATATCATTTGAAAATACCTTGCCTATAGTAATTTCAGTTTAAGCTATTATCTGCCACAGTGTAATCTCTCATTAAGTTACTTTCCCTCTAACACATCATGAACTAAACACACAGTATTTAATGACATACATAATAACCATGTTTAAAGCATTAAAATAAATAAATGTGCAATACATTGGTGCTGTTTTCAACAACTGCACTTTCTGAATGAAAATGTTGTAACCTATCAGCTTTTTTGCAAGGGCCAGGCCTTGGTATTTCACCAGATATGATTTCTATAACCTTGCCAAACGTTTAAACAAGCATGAGACACATGAAGTGTATGGGCTTTTTTTGTAAATAAGACAGTTCAAATCTAAATCATACCAAACTTCTTGCATGAAAATTGCCTGATTGAAAATACATTTTGCAAGTTGAAGCATAATTTTGTGGACTACCCATGTGTGGACATTGCCTTTATGTATCTCTACTGGATGTATACTCCCTCTCCAAGGTCACGGAAACTGTAAAGTAATTGAAACACCTGCTGTGTACCATACGTACAGTGCATTTATAACCTAAACTAATCTCTCCACCAAGTTAGACTTTTCTAGTAATCAAAATTGTGTAACTAACTAGCTAAATAAATAAGCCAACCTCTGATCACATCTCTGCCAAAGCTGCTGAACATGGTAATGAATGAACATGATATCAGTCATGTACAACACTCCTTCACCTGCTTCCAGTTAGGTATCCAGCAAATACAAAGTCAGCTGACTAGACTGTGAGTCCCCTAGGAAATGTCTTTCTACAAGGTTTCTACAAGTGCTGTGAGGGAAACAGGACCTCTGTTGACTACTGCCAAAGTGATCATTGAATTGTCAATGTGATGACTATTGGAGAATTTTTCTTCTAACTGCTCATTCAGCTTTTATGTGAATTTTCTTCCTCCTGCTATTATGTTTTATAGAAACAAACTCTCCTGCAAATAATGACAATTCATTCCTTCCAGTCTCATTAAACTGATATTGCAGATCACACCTGATGCACTGGTGACACTTCCTAAAATGTATTTACCTACCTGGAAATCACATTATGTAACAATTTTCCTTAACTAATGTGTTTATTTTAGATGTGTGTTGTGCATTTACCTATCAGAATTATCTGTCATTAGGTATATCTTAAGGCATGGTGATGACTTCTGTCTTCCTGTTGTTTCCAAGTGTTATTATCTTACAAAGTATTTCTAGTTTTCCTGGAATGCATTTTAAACACTGATTATCACCTGCTCAAAAAGCTTTGCTCTGAAATACATGTAGATATTTGAAAATGTAGCTAGGACAGTTAACTGCAATCATTCATCAAATTATTGGCATTGTTTTTTCCTTCTGATCCATCCAGATTGTTAGAGCCTCTGTGTTTTATCACTAAATGGGATATTATGTTGGTGAGTTTAGGCCAACAAAATGAGGAATTTATATTTGAAGGTTTGTTCTGTCAGGGATAATATTTATGGGTTTATTTGGAGTTAGCCAGCCTTACAGCAGAAGCAGCTGGTCATTTTGCTGTCTCATTCCATAACTGTTTATCATTGTTGTAGTAATAATGTTGAGGACTCATGCCAGACTTTGACTGAGTAGAATACAGTCTGAGCACTTGGATTATTGGCTGGATTTGTCTCACTATTGGACCTCAAAGCTTTTGGTTTCTGATATGGTCTGGCAGGATAAGAAGCTTGGATGCTACAGGATATTTGCACACAACACTATTTCTTACTTGGTTCATTTTGATGCATTTAGTCACTGCAGTATTCTTGGCATTTATAAGTTTAGAACCTGCTGCTATGTTAAAATAACATATATGTATCTATACATACATGTGTATATATGTTTTGGTTCAATTTCTATTTTTTTTTTTGCTTGGAATGTATTTAGCATTATATATTATTATATCCATTATTACATATATTATTTTTTGTTTTTTATTGTATTCTTCCTGGTTTATTTTCTGTTTTATCATATTTCCAAGTGTTCAGTCTTAGTATTCCAGTAAAGCAGCGATGAGTTGAGATAGACAGCATGACAACTTTCTGATGTGACATACCTTGTATGTGATTTAGGTATGAAAAACCTAGGTGCAAATTCAATAAAGCTTACATGGTCATTTTTTTCTGTGTTTGTGTCAAGACAAAATGCAAAAATGGGTACAGCGAGTTTTAGATTCAGTAAAGTCCATGTAGCAGCACACAATTACTCACATTTACTGGCATCAATGGAAAGTTCCATGGAATGCAAATGTCAGCATAAGTAGCTGAATTTTATGCTAATGAAACAAACCAACATGGTAGAGTGATCCAACAGCCCTACACACAACTGTGTAGACTCTGCGTCCATGTTGGAAGTGTACTCAGACATTTTCCATGTACAGGATCCTACATGGAAGCAAGGGCATGTAGAAGTCATGAAATATAAGCGGAATGCCCATGAAAACCTAAAAACATGCATGTGATAGCCAAGGATGTCCACATGAATCACGGTGGTGTGTCAGATCACTATAAATTTTATCATTTTTATTTTAGCACAATTTTGCACAGTGCACCACTACACATAAAACATTTGTAAATTAATCATACAAATGTAATTTAAAAGATGAGTATGATGTATTGCCACAGCAGGTACAGTGATACCTTGCTTTGTGTCTTTAACTCCATGCTCTCATGCTGTTGCCCAGCTTACATGACTATTATCCATGTATTTTCCAAGCTGTCAGCATGGTTATTATGTAAATGATGTAAAAAAAGCAGTGGAGTTGTGAATCACAAAAAGCAGGGACTATGTAGGGCTGTTCACTATGTGTAAGCTCCTGCATGGTGTGTATGTTTTCCCTGAATGTTGATGACATCAGGGGGGGTTTGTCAGGTAACTTTGTTGTTATTTTATGGGGTCTTTTGTACATGTGTGCATAGTGGGCCTCTTCACACAAACAGCAGTGATTATGCAGCCTTTATTTGTGTAAGTAGACCACCCTTGTACCAGACATGAGCTAAACATCCAAAAATAGAAACCAGATGCATTCAATCAATATTGTTGAGGACTTCTGGGCATCACACAAACCTGGTAAGTAGGGCTGCGCTCTACTAATTCCTTCTAGTTACACACCTTTGCTTGAGTACTCCTATGGTGTCAGCTGTTAGGCATGGGACTAGGTGCAGCTAGTCTTGTGTTTAAGTACATGGTATGTCAACTTTTAATCCTACTATGCTGACATTGTAGGTCATAGATATGAAGTGCTATTATCTTTACTTAGTGTATTCTGTACATATCATGACAATAGGGATGATATTATAAAATGTTTTACATAAGTTGCTGTCATTATGCATAGCTGCACTCTGTTGCACGTTGGTGTGCAGAGTTCAACACTTAACACTGCAGTAGCAGTTTTAAATCCTGGTAATTATATCCTAAGCAGGTGAATGTCATTTAAAGTAGCCAATGCCAGATGGAGTTTCTAATCAGGAAATGTATAAAGTATGCATACAGCCTGCATTCTGATTTTTCCTTGATACTTCAACAACATTGGAGTAGAAACTTGGAACTTTCAACTGACATAATGCTAGGGGTTACTGCAGCTATTCTGCATCTGTATGTGCTCAAGACAGAAGTCAATGCTGCTGGTGCCAATGACAACAGGTTTAGGCTGAGAAGGAGAAGAGAGTTCAGACCCAGGGTAATCTACCAGGTGCTACATGATCTGGAGATTGTAGAGCACTACAGAGTGGACAGGGACACATTGCAAGAACTCTGAGACCTCTGCTGGCCTCAACTCAAAGCCAGAGCCAACCGAGAGGAACCCATCCTAGTTGAAACTAAGGTATGTGTAGCCCTTAGAAAATTAGGTACAGGAGCTTTTCCAAGACCAACTGGGGACATTATGAGGATGTCACAGGCATAAGCATCCAGGATTCTCCACCAGTTCATGGATTCTATGCTTATACATGCCAGTGGCCACGTATATTTTCCCCTTAGTGCTGAGACGATGACCAGCAATATGCAGCACGTCTATCTTGTAGCACACTACCCTGAAGTACTGGGCACCATAGATTGCACTCATGTACACATCAAGGTACCACCTGGTGAGCAGGGTAGACGGTACATTAACTGCAAGGGATATCACTCCATCAGCTGCCAAGTCATGTGCAATGCCCAAGGGATTATCTTAAATGTGTGTGCTGGCAACCCTGGCAGTTATCACAACTCCCATATCTGGCACTTATCACAGCTGTACCAGATGTCTGCTAGGGGGGACATCCCACAAGGCCATTTACTGGGGGATGCTGGCTATGTCCTGGAACCATGGATGATGACACCATCAGAAATGCACACATACCCATGGAAGAACACCAAAATGAAGCACAGACACACAAACTAGGAACATCATAGAGCATGTGTTTGAGCTTCTAAAGTCGGGTTCTGGTGCCTACATATATCTGGTGGAGCCTTGCAGTATAGTCCATGCACATGTAGATGTACACAAATATTCTTAGATCTTGTGAATTGTCTGGCTAAGAGACAATGCGTAGCACATTCACTGGCCCTCTAGGGTCACTATTTTCCTCCTACTCACATACATACATTAAAACTGATGCCAGACAACTCACACGAACTTTATCTATACATGTACTGGCTGTATACTGCTTGCATCAGACAAAGTCAGCCCTGAACTAATGCTGTGTCAACTGCCACATTTGCAATTTAAGTCCTGAACCTAGACTGCAGTGTTGAAGACTATTATTTTATATCCTTGTATATGTCTTACCTTGTTACACTGTACAAATATATAGTGGTGATTTTGTAGATAACTTAAGTTAACATGTGAGTACACACACACTTATATTACTACAATGTTGCCAAATGTAATTTTTATGCATCAGGCATGAAACACTCACATAGCCCAAACACAGCTGAATACTGTTACATCATGCAAGAGAGAAGTTAGGAAGTGAGTTTAATCCACTGAAGTTTCTGACTTCAGACTAATTTGTATCCTAACAGTAAATGTGTTTTCCTCCACCCACAAAAACAGGATTGTAAGACAGAGAGATGTATATTTGTAATCATAATTATGACAAGGTTTGTATCCCCTAACTGGTCTATGTCCAAATATAAGTCATAGAAGTACATGTAATGCATGGTTTGATAGCAGTTTACATTTTTATGAAGGTGATTGTGTGAGAAATGACTCCAGTTCTGGAAAGCTGCTTCTGTGGGCAAAAGGACTAATGCAGCCATCTGCCTGATGAAGTTTTAATGGTGTTGAGAATTCAAATCCTGATGTAAGTAGAAGTTTAGGAAGTGTTTTTGCAATAGTTAGTGTTTTTTATAGACTGTGACTCTGTATCCCATAATGTTTGTTGTTTTCATCTGTATATTTTTAGTACATATTTGTGCAATGTGGCACATGTTGAAAACAGTTTTAATAATGCTTAAATATTTTGCATGAAGCACAAAACTGCAGAAAAAGGAAATAAGTAGATTAAGAGTTATGTCAGACTGACAACAGCAGACACTAAATACATTAAATTATTGCCTGTAGCAACTGTGAAATCATGGCCTGGAGTAGTGGTAGGAGTGGGCTGCAGTGGGACAGATACATTACATAACAGGAAGGCTGGATTTTAGCAATGCAGCTCACATTTGAGCACTGCTTACGTACACACAAACAGGTAGAAGGCAGAAACACCTGTGTGTACACTTAGTGCAATAATCATTGCATTTTTGCTATGCCTATCTTAGCTTTTAATTGTCCAGATCTATGAAGCATGCCCATATTTGTACATAATATTTGTAGTCTGTTCCTCATAAAATGTTTGTTTCTACAAAATTACTGTTAAATCATAGAGAAATAAGTCAAAATATAATGACATGCATTTGATTTGTGGATGTTATACCCTTCAGAAAATTCATGCTAACACAAAACCTGTCATTCATCAACATTCTAGGTTTGTAAGGGCAATATTTTAACATTGACCCTATTTTTGCCACATTATACCTACATTAATTATGGCTTTATGCAGATTTCTTGTTCTAAGAGGTTGAGAGGTATGCTAACTATTACATCATATACATATATCTGTGTTCTTACTGTTCTGTATTTCCCAGATAATTTGTGACTTAAGACTTTATGCAGAAACATTGGAAACTGAGGGCACAGTATAACTATCTGTACAAAAACTTAATAACCATCCATCTGTTTCTTCACAACCATTTTCAAGAACAATCAAGTACAATCATGGAATCTCCTTAATTCTACATGACATATATCTAACACAAAACAAAGGTGTAATGTATAATGTTGTGTGCTCCCTCATGGACATGGCCATATAGTTGTACTCACATGCTTGCACTGCCAAAGTCAAACAACCAGATATACCCCATAAGGGGCTTGTTTTGTTACACAGCTATGGCTTCTAAACAGTATATTACTGTTAGTGTACTAGCCTCAGATGACACTAAGGAGTAATGTGCATATTCAAGCCTCCCAAGCTGGTGTTCCCTACAACCCTTGATGATGTAATCTACTATAAGTTCACATGCAGTCTTGTTAAAATCAGACTTGTATAGTGGCACTTGCATTAAAACCTGTGTTCTGTAGTCTGTGCACCTAGATAGGTAGGGGTTCGGCTCTCATTGCAGTAGTATGTGTGTCTGTGGCTCAATAAAGAAGAGTGGGAGTGTATATCCATTAATGCCTTGTCAAATGGCATGGCTTTGCAGTCTCTTTGTGCTTGCAAAATCATCCACCTGCAACCTCTTGTTCCCCACAGTGCTTGCTGCTATCATCCATTATAAGATCACAGGCAGTCCTGTTAAATTGAGACTTATGCCATGGCACATGTGTTAAGTAGTATGTCTTCTAGTCTATAAACTTAGATAGGTAGAGGTTCTAATCTCACTGCAGTCAACTTGCTGTGTATGTCTGCTTCCATAAAGAGGAGTAGAAGTGTGTATCCAACACTGCCTTATCAAATAGCATGTTTTTGCAGTGTTTTTGTACTTGCAAAAACATCCATGTTTAGCAGTCCTCCAACCTCTTGTCCCCCACAAGGCGTGCTGATGTCATCTACTACAAGAACACCTTCAGTCTTGTTAAAGTCAGACTTGAGCAGTGGTGAATGTGTTAAGTACTGTGTTCTCCAGTCTGTAAACTTAGATAGATAGAAGTTATAATTTCACTGCAGTTAACTTGGTGTGTGTGTGTGTGTGTGTGTGTGTGTGTGTGTGTGTGTGTGTGTGTGTGTGTGTGTCTCCATGAAGAATAGTGGGGATGTGTAGCCAACACTTCCTTGGTAAATGTCATGGTTTTGCAGTGTTTATATGCTTGCATCCATTTGTAGCAGCCCTACAACCTCTTCTCCCCCACAGTGCCTGTTGATGTAATCTATTACAACACCTGCAGTCTTCTTAAAGCCAGACTTGTGCTGTGGCATATGCATTAAGTACTGTGTTCTGTAGTCTGTAAACCTAGATAGATATGGGTTTTAATCAGAGCAATTTACAGCAGCCTATGAGAGACTATCCTCATGTCTTCAACAGACACTGCTGATGTCATTAGCTATATCAGATTATTGGATATGTATTGGCCACAAAAGGCCATAGGCATGCACTGGCCTGGCAGACAAGTAGATGATACCTCATCCAATAAAAGACAGACAACAGTGGCATTCCTTTTATTGTAAGCACAAACATCATATCATCTCTTTGCAATGGTGATGGACAGGATGACACATAAGACCACACAGGAGTCTGCATGGACTGTGATGCTTGCGGATGATATTGTGATCTGCATTGACAGTAGGGAACATATTTAGGAGACCTTGGAGAGTTGGAGTTATGCTATATAGAGGAGAGTAATGAAGGGTATAATGACTAAGAATATATGTGTGTAAATGACATGGAGGATAAAGGAGTGGTGAGACTGCAGGAAGTAGGGTTGGTGAAGGTGTATGATTTTAAATACTTGGGATCAAAAGTTCAGAGTAACAGTGTGTATGGAAGACAGGTAAAGAAGACGGTGTAGAAAAATCTCAGAAGTGATTTGTGACAGACGAGTACCCATAACAATGAAAGGGAAGGTCTGCAAGATTGTAGTGAGAACAGCTACGTTATATGCTTTGGAGATAGTGGCACTGTCAAAAATACAGGATTCTAAACAGGAGCTGGCAGACTTCCAGATGTTAGGATTTGCATTGGTTGTGCTGAGGCTGGATAGGATTATACATCAGTAGCTCAGGTTCTATGGCTTGCAGACAAGGCCAGAGAGGTAAGATTGCTTTGCTTTGGACATGTGCTTAGGAGGGATGCTGGATATATTTGGAGACGGATGCTAAGGATGGAGCTGGTTGGTAAGAGGTAAAGAGGAATGCCTAAGATAAGGTTCATGGATGTGGTGACTGAGGACATGCAGGTGTTTGGTGTAATAGAACAAGATACCAAGGGAAGGAGGAACTGAAAGCAGATGATGTGCTGTAGTGATCCAGTATGGTAGTAGCCAAAAGAATAAGAAGATTATAATGACATCTGTTTTTAGAGAAATCCCATCTGTAAGCTTGTGGTAGGAGTGTATAGTAGGAGTATCTATTTGAAGGTTAGTGTTTCTGGACCCAGTGTGAGCTTTAACAGTGTTTCCTTGTATTACCTACTCTATTCTGGTTTATGTACAGAGGTCTTAACACTTTGCTCTCATACATACAGAAATACCAATACACTTATTTTCCAATACAATCGGCTGCTGCTATATAGCAGAGTAGACCCCCAACAGCTCTAACTAGCT
Organism: Protopterus annectens; assembly: GCF_019279795.1. NCBI lineage: Eukaryota > Metazoa > Chordata > Ceratodontiformes > Protopteridae > Protopterus > Protopterus annectens. The sequence continues at coordinate 89,608,178 of NC_056730.1, read as the reverse complement.
GTTGTATCTTCTATTACATAACAAGCAGCAATTAAACCACTTACCAATCAATTACCAAATTATAGATACACCCCACAAGTTACTGTCCTGAAAATACCACTCAGATCACATATATCTCTCCTTTTAGAATTCTGTATGCAGATACCAGTTTCAAACATCCCCTCCTCACCTATCATTTCCTGGGTCTATGTTAAATGTTCGAACATCCAAAATGTCAAACATTACATGGTTGAGACCAAATGTTCAACATTTGGATGTTCGAACATCAAATAAATAAAAAAAAAAAAAAAAACACTTTAAAAGCGTAGGTGGGGAGGCAAGATCCCTACACCCCCCACACACCCCTACTTATATATACCAACTCCGAGACCGCATTTCAGTGCAGAAAAGGGAAATTATCCCTATCTGCACCGTATGGCGGCATTGAAAGTCACTCTTGGAACACTTAAAATTTCAAATGTTTGGTCTCAACCATGTAACGTTCAAAATTCTGAGCGTTCGAAGATTTGTTAGGTACCCCATTTCCCCTCTGTTTCCCCTGCAAGCCTAGTTGACATGATTTGGAGGACAAACTCACTTGAGCAAATATAACTGTATTTTGCAAACTTAAATGCCACGGAAGAAATAGTGCACCACCCCACAAAGGTCTGTAATATGTCAGATCTATTCCTCAACAATATGAGGGGTCTATATTAGAACCGTGAAAGCCCATTAAAGCGAATACATAAACGTCGACACATATTGTGTGAACCGCGAGTACACTGAATGCTGAAACCGCAAAATTCAAAATCTCGAATCGGCATAGTTGGCGCTTCTGCGGTATAGCTCCATAAGGTAAGTGTGCGATAGCTACGGACCTTAGGGTTAGAATGCGGGTTAAGTTAAGTGCATAGATAGTAATGTATGTAAAGTTTAGCACAGAGTTAGAATTAGGGTTTCAGTTCATGTATGTATGTGGTTTATTTATTTTGTTTGGGTGAGTAGTATGTAGCAAGCACTGGGGTTGGCCACCTATGTCGGTTAGGGATTTTGAATTTTGCGGTTTCGGGAGTTCGGTGTACTCACAGTTCATGCAATATGTGTTGACGTTTACGTATTTGCTTAAAAGGGCTTTTGCGGTTCTAATATAGACCCCAATATGAGTGAATAATACAATGGTAAATGTGTAGTGCCAACACTGTTGATCCAACCATAAAACAGTATGTGTAGAATTTGGAATACCTAATAAATGCCCTAAAGGAGGACTGAAGTTCAAAAACATCATCCAACGTAACTACACCCTCCTAAGGGATGGTATAATCAACTTACAAGCTCAGGTTTCCACAAAGGGCATTAACAGCTGTAGTAAGTTACACCCTAATGCCCTTTCTGCACATCTACGCAAATGTATACAGACCACCACATGCCTGATATGCTCAGAGACAGATCTGCTGGGAAATACAATCCATACTGGTAGATGTCTGTCATTACTGCATTCTACAGTAAGTGAAAGAAGCTGCTGTTTACAAATACAACATGTACAACACAGTCCTAGAAGGGTACTCATCTTAGTGGCCCAAACAAATGTGACACCTTGAAAAAACCCTCATATAGTACCTATGCAAATAATTTATGACACATATCCAGGGATAACCAAATTCCTGTCTACATTTACATCTGCAAACTGATATATATCACTCAGATGTAATTTGAACTAATTCTGGATGGTATCTCACACACTGACCCATTATAGATTCCAAACCTGCTAGCAGACACAGATGGCTGTAAAGTGCCCCCCCCTCACAATGCCAAGCTTAGTACATTTGTGCATCATCACCACCTAACTGTGGTATCTACAAAGAGCAAGTTATCCCTCCTCTCTACAAGACTAGGAACACAGTCTCCATGGGACCGGGTGGCATTCCGGTCTGTTTTCTTCATGTGTTGCAACAGTGAGCTACTCCACTAGGCACCATATTCAACCACAGTCTGAGTACTGCTGTTGTCCACACAGTGACCATTTCCCACCCACACAATGGAGGATAGGTAACATACAACTGTAATTATAGACCCATAACTGTATTCAACCTTCGCTGTAAGGCAATTGCATGTATTTCAGACAAATGGACATAGGTGTCCTCCAAACAGTAGATCTGTTCCAGTTAGCTGTTCTTAAGGGTAGCTTGTGCCTGCAAAACCTGTGGGAATCCAAGACTATGAGCAGAGACATAGGGGGGTGCAGTGGTGCAGCGGTTAATGTTGTTGACTCACAGCAAGAGGTTTTCCGGTTCGATTCTTGGTTGGGATGCCTTCTGTGTAGAGTTTGCATGTTGTCCCTGCATTTGCATGGGTTTCCTCAGGGTACTCTGGTTTCCTCTCACATTCTAAAGACATGCATCTGGAGCATTTCTCCCCAGGCGTCCACTAAAAATAGGCTCTGTCCTAGTTGGACTTTCCTGGTCAACAATGTTAAATAAAAATGAATAAACAAAATAAAATAAAACATTGACAAAGCTGTGCACTCATCCTAGCTTGAATCGGCCAAGCCCTTCAACACAATCCAACATTTGGTCTCAAATAGAAATTCACCAAGGTGAATATCACGTCATGTGTTAACAGGAGGGTTGCAAATGGGACCAGAGAACAACTATACTCAGCCAAAGTTGGAGACCTCACTTCAAGCAGCAGAACTGTCATCTGTATGATAATAGAAGTGTCAGTGCTGTCTCCCATCTTGTCATATACTTATCAAAAGTCCAAAACAAAACAGAGGAAGTATGTTAAAATATCTTTGTGCCACTAATGACTGCTGGGAAAGCCATGAGTGTTATAACAACTGCACAAACATGCGTTACCATACCCTGTGTTAATAAATGTTCCTGCTTACTAAAAAATAACCCAAAGTGCAGTATTACCTCACAAAGTGAAACAATAAAGCCTTGGAGGGAATTAATGCAGCAAAACACTTTTATTGAAGTATAAAAAACACCATTACCGTAGTTAAAAATCCGTTTTTGTTTCAACAACGTCATCAGATGTGGGCTGAAGCATAATTCATCATGTTAAAAACTCAAAAATAAATGACATCATAAGTTAATTATCCAATAGAAGATCCATTAAAATTCAGTCAAATGTTTTCCATCAGTCCTTTTGTACCACAGATTCGAACCTGACACAACCCTTGCAGGATTTTAAGGAAGTCCCAGCTTTAACAAAGTAGTTTTTCAGAAACTGCTCGTCTTCCAGGTACTGTTGATACTTCTCAGTAAAAGATCAATCATGTAGATTGCTGTTAACTACTGCATGTTAGGAGTCCTTAGTGCTTTCATTACCACCACTGCTCAGAAAGTAATCGCAGAATGCTTCTGCAAGCTCAGCGTAGAGAGCAATGTATCCGTGTGCAATTTCTCATCTGCTGGGAATGTCGGACATAATCCGTAAAAACTTCAGGACCGATGTCAGTCACTGAGAAGGGCACGCTGGGCTCGCGCATCACCCCAATTTTCAGAGAGAAGTACTTACGTATATCCAGTTACTTCTCCAAATCAACAGAATAACTAACCTGAAGTAACTCGAGACTCTCCCATTAGTTTTGGTTAAAGCTGGAGCTGTGTGCCTTTCCCTTGGCAGAGCTCTTAGGAACTGATTCAGAATTTTTTTTTTTTTTTTTTTTTTTTTGTTTTCAACATGATGAGTTATGCTTCAGCCCACATCTGATGAAGTTGTTGAAACAAAAATGGATTTTTAACTACATTAATGGTGTTTTCTATACTTCAATAAAAGTGTTTTGCTGCATTAATTCTCTCCGAGGCAAAATTGTTTCACTTTGCAAGGTAGTTCTCTGCTTCCTTGTTTGGTTTTAATCACCTCGTTTTTACCTTACTTTGGTTTACAGAGTACAATATTCCCAAATTCTGTATCAATATACCTTGGAACACATGTCGATTACAACCCGTGTGTAGTGTGGGGAGGAAGGTATTCTACTTCTTACATCTGATTAGCAAAGCATCAAGAACAATTAATGCTATCATTCCCCTATACTCATCCATCATCAACCCTATTCATGAATATAATCTTCCCTTTGATATGTATTGTCCCAGACTCCTACAGCAAGTTGACAGACCTCAGACATCTCTGAGTAATAAAACATCAGAAGGTCTCCAACATGTGTCTTCTGTTGACAGAATGAAGTAGCTGTCACTGTACACAGTATCATATATATGGCTTTGAGGCAAATTATGTTTGCATTACATGGAGGTTTTTGGCCAAACTGGGATGAACATGCTGCATATAATGGGATGAATATGCTGCACATCCTTAAGTCATATGGGATCACAGTCACCTGTTCCAGGGACCTCAATGTACAGTATGACATACATAGGGCATGCTGGCAAGACACATACATCTCTCAAAGGTTGCCAGTCCTCTGCATTAGGCCTCCAACTCATGTCAAGCAGATCACATCCATTAACCCGTTTAAGCATAGGCTGGCTGACTTGATGTGAAAATGTTATCTTCCATGGATCACTGCTGAATCTCTTATGGACATGGGGGGGGGGTCTTTTCTTTAAGAATCATGGCTATGCATTATATCTGCCATTGCATATTATATTGTGATGTATCGGCTACACTTATAAACACCATCAGGCTAATACCCTTGTCACAGCCTATGAACCTCAGAACCTATAGTGATGTCTATGAAAAAAAAAAACATTATACTGTATTACTGTTTTGATGAGATTTATCTGTAGTACTGACATACAATCCAGAGCTTAGAATCTGATGAGTTGACTTTGGATGTACACACATAAGCTTGCACAAAACAATCCTTAAAGAGAAAGTTAGATATATTAATGAGACACATTTCATTGACTGACTTCACAAGCTTTACAAAATAATCATCTAGAAAGCAGAGGAATTAATATGCTAGCAAATGTCTAAATGGCTAAGTACAAAATAACTGATAGGTACAATTATCAGGCCAACAGCACAAATGGAGATATCAAGTACATATTAATGCTGGTTGTCACCCTGTACATCAGACACATAGCTTTAGTATCCGACAACAGAGATGTGGCACTGACACAAAAGGTTGTAGTGTGTGTGTGTGTGTGTGTGTGTGTGTGTGTGTGTGTGTGTGTGTGTGCGTGTGTGCGTGTGTGCGTGTGTGTGTGTGTGTGTGTGTGTGTGTGTGTGTGTGTGTGAGTCAGCAAGGACAGCAGCCAACATGGAACATGTAAATGTAGCATGTGTGTCAGTAGGTCTCTGCAATGTGACATTGGTGTGTGTGTCTGCATGAACATAGCCAAGCTCAGTGCTAGCCTTATATGTCTGTATGTTAGACAACTGTGATCCATGCATGGTAGAGCTGACAGTTCATCATCTTTGTTTCCAACCACGAGAACTGGCTCTGCCAGGAGTTGCACTGGCACATCCACACCCAAGGTCAAATGTTTTGCTACTACCTGAGAGTGACTGATGTCTGCTGGATGTGCTCCCTTCATGGGAACACCCAGGACCATGACCCCATGGCCTGCTACATCTGGATGTGGACAACACACTATCTGATGGAGTAGTGGATGTGCTGCCACTATGGGAGGTTGATCAGGCATGACCATGTTGGCTCTCAGCAGATGTTGTTGCTGACCTACAGCTATGAGATTGACATTCCCCTCCCAGCACACATTCCATCACAGACAATGTGCATTCTATGACAGATACTATGCTCTCCCTCACGGACACATCCTGTTCATACATGTCATTGAACTGATCAAATGCATCAACAACATGGTGGAGGCCGTCACGACTGTCAGACTGTGCCGCATCTAGAGCCCTGAGCATTTTTCTGGAGTCATTTTCTGAACATGCCTGTGTCTCCATTATGGCCATAAACATACCTCAAGTGACACATGAAGAGACACCTGCACCAGGTGATGAAGAGACAGTAGGCCTCCAACAAGCACCCCTATCAATCCACCTGTGTGGCACCTCACCAACAGTTTGGCTACAGACAGTGTCAACAGGCACTGGAGTTGTGGTAGCCACACTTCCCAGGTCTATGTCCTTGTTCCAACTGTCCAATATATGTGGCCTGAATGGACTGGGTATGGGTAGGCATACTGGTTGTGTCTGTGGATACTGAGTGGGGGTGCTGGATGTCAACTTCTGTGTCAGATTCAGCCTCTGAATCCCCTGACTGTGCTCTTGGCCAACATCATCATCAGATTCTGATGAGACACTGACAACTGGTGGTGCAGGGGAGACAGAACCACTTCCATGTTCACCTGTGATAAAAACAAAAACAGGACGACATTAATACCTGCAATACTATGCTGCAATATATGTTAAACAATTTACACTGCTGCCACTATTACAGACATTCAAACCTATCAGCCACTTACAGCAATAAGTGTGGGCAAAGTCATAAATAATGGGTGGACAAAGGCTCAAGAGTAAGGACAAATATGACATAATATGATCCTACAAACCTATACAGCTGATGGAATAACAGGTTTTGGGTCACCATGACATATATGAAGGGTATGCAGTTTGAATGTGAGATCTGTGTCATATTATTTAATGTTTGCAATCATTAATGACTTGTCAATATTCTGCCAGTTAATAACTATGATTTAAATATGGGCCAGAAAGATGAGTAAAAAATCTTGACATTCAGGCCTGAGAGGACACTTTGGCCGATATGTAGGAATATATATACAGTACAGGCAAATAATTATTCCACTTGCCATCTGCTGCATACCTTGCACAGTGAATTCCTGACAGTCCTCGGAAAAGTAAAGGAAGACATAATGGTAACAGCAACACTCATTTAACAGTACAATAGGGGTTAACAATTTTACTAATCAATATGTACGGCCAAATAAATTATATCAGGAATGTGGCTGACAACCTTAAAATAAGCATAAAACTGCAGCTATCTGAAATAGCCCCAACCAACCAGCACACACACAACTATATACACTTATGACAGAATGCAGCACTATTTAAAGATGATATAACAAGGCATACCTGGCAGCTCCACATGTGATGCGGAAGTGGCATCCACATCCAGAGCATGTTGGCTCAAGGATTGCTGGGAGCTGTCCTGTGTGGAGGTGTATGCCAGGAATTCATCTGTGGCAGTTAAAGAACCTGAACACTGCAGCTATCTTAATTACCCCTTACTAAAAAAGCAATCTGATGCACATTAAAACTACATACACTATTACAGAGTGAATGCAACCGTATTCTACTGATTATCTAACAAAGCCTACCTGGAAGGCCCTCTTGAGTCACAGGAGTGGCACCCATATGAAGGACATACTGCCTATTAGACTGCTAGGTGCTTTCCTGAGTGGCAATATTTGCCAGGAATTCCTTGCTGGCACTGAGGGGTTCTGCTGTTGCAGGCCCATCACCGGTGACCTGATGATCCTGTGTCACTTCAGTTGCACACCTCCTGGCTGCATGGATCTTATCAGTAGCTCTGTGACACACCTGTTCATACATACAACTTTGTTGGCTCACCCTGTTGATATTTTGGACAAGATCATCCCAGAGTTCTCCACGTTTGGCCATTCTTGCCCACCCTCTTGGCAGCAGGACTTCATGATGCTGTCTGTGCGCATCTATAATCAGCTCGTTTTCAGCCTCAGAGAATGGTGGCCTACATCTGGGGGCATATTGTTTACTGAAAGACAAAATAATGATAACACATATAAGGATCACATAAGTGCAAATAAATTGTATGGATAACACAGTAAAGGAAAGCTCCCAATATTCAACAGTGGATTACACTGTAAAGATGCAACAGTGGCCAGTAAATAACAAGGGTAGTTACAAAGCTAAGAGAGTAAGAAGAACAACTTGTACCCTAACAGATACTGAACTATGTTACCCACACAACATAACAGTCCACTCTAGTTTGTGCCATAGCAGGACATCACCCCCCCCCAAACAAAACTAAATAACAGGGTAAGGAACACTGTTGTTAACCAAAAACATGGAAATGTTAAACATACTATCAAAGGATGCTTCCATGGAACATGTGTACATAGTTAGCACACAGCATTATACTTTATGCCTACCCTAGAGGTGCTAATCACAGCATACACAGCTGAATTGCATACTAATCAACCAATCCTGTGGAGCTAGCCAACAAGATATAAAAGCATCCATGTTGTCTCCATTTCTTTCTTTTTGTGCATTGAGAAAATACTGGAGCACAGACACAAACTAGGCACAAAGAGATTATCAGCTGCTGCTTTCTGAACATTCCTGTCCGAAATACACCCTAAAGACACTGCTGCTGCTGCTGCTGCCGGAGATAGCCATACACAGAGGTTAAAAGTTTGCAGGGCTCATAGACACAGGAAGAACTGAGTGACCTCGCTCAGCATTGACTCAGAGACAGAGATGAGTGCAGGAAACTGTCCCAGTGGAAAGTAAGGTATGTGTTTAAATGCTATTCCTAGTCACTGGGACATTTTACAGACTAGTAGGCGGCATGCTTGGTGTGTTACAGGCATCACCTTCCTGGATCTTCAAAACATCACTGCATGGTATGCTACAACATGGAAAATTTAAACATTAGGTCTGAGTATATTTTCAGAGGAATGCTACAACTGTGACATGTATTGCATTATCCTAAATTAATGTGTGCCTTACATTGGAGTCATGTACACATGACAACAAGAAATGGGGAACAGGAGAAGACCTACATTAACCATGAGGTGTACAACTCAAACTGCCAAGTCGTGTTTAACGGCATGTGTATTATCTGCCACATGTGTGCAGGCAAATCTACCAGTTAACATGAATCCCATATGTGCTTCATCTCCCATCTGCTCCAGATGTGTGCTATGGGGTATATCTCATAGGCTCACATAGGGGTGGATGCCTTTCTCCCTACCCACAAAATAACAGTTAATGCTTGTTTATGCTAGCCAACCTGGCTTTACTTATTTGCCAACTGCATAACATATTCCCAGTTAATATCCATCAACATTGTAAAGGCAATAATATAGAATTGTTTTCACACACGCTCTGTACCACAATACTGGTCAGATTATTGCTGACTAACCAAGGAACACAGCATGTTAGGCTAGTGTTGCATATTTAAAAACAAAATCATAACAGCCTGTGTAAGGAGTAAGTGCAGTATTTTCCAAGTTAAACATTTCACTAAGTGCACATCTAACATGTACTATTTCAATATAAATGGACATTCTTTGTTTAAATTGCTTGTGTGCTGAATGATTGTGAATGCTTGCAACAGAGGTGTATGCGAGAACAACAGCTTTAAGGCACCCATGCATTGCTCTGAATCTACATTGCATGTTGATCTGGATTGCACACATATGTGGGCATATTCACTGAATACTAACAAATTGTACTGTATATATCATACATTGATTTTTTTCTGCATGTTACCACTTTTTCTTCTTACATTTTGAGCCTGTATGAAGCGTGCAATGAATACAAATGTAGCCAGAGTTTATGTAGCTTCTCTTGTGGTGCAAGGAGTTGTGTCACATTTAAGTTCACGTGGTTCAAGGTTCGAAAACAAGAATTGTAGCCTTGTTTTTTGTAATGTATCTTTGTAATAGCTAACAATTCAATGAATTCTAGAGACTTATATCTTCATTCTTGTTGTGGGAACAACTGTGAGTGTAGCCTGCCATAGCTAAGGTCCAGTGTTTTAATACAGCAGAATCCTGTCCTTTTTAATGATGTCCCACTTCACATGATAAATGATAGTAGTTGACCTAGTATTTCTTATATCATAATTATAGTCCTAATGGATGAGACAGTCATATTATGTCAATTGTGCATTTATTTATCAATATCTGTATTATTTCACATATTGTGCTTATTTAGCTTTGTGCAAACACATTGTCTGTGTTTGCGTGATAGTAAGCAGTGTGCACCATTTTCAAATGTTGCAGATTGCAATGTTCAGCATTCTTAGTATTTGTTTTAACTGTAATTGACTGGAAAAAAACGTTATACATTGCTGTTCATGTGCATTACACATGGCTGGCATTCAGGGTGAAGTTTTGAGATTTTGTTGTCAAAGGTGGGGTGTACAGGAATCTAAAGTGTTGTTGGGCTCCTAGTGAATTATTATGGCCCCCAGTTTTGCAGGAGCACTATCATGGATCACCTTACAAATCAGATGCATGGAATAGTTTGGCCCAGGATTTGTCTACTGTAATTGGTATCCCCAGCACTGGCAAACAGTGTAGAAATTACTATCAAGACCTCAGGATGAGGAAGAGGGATACTGTCGATCATTGGATTGATGAATGTAGGACTGATGGCAGTCCATAGATGTGTGAGCATCGCTTACATACACTGATTGAATGATGAATCTGATGCATCTCTTCCTGATTGCTGATCTTAATATATTTTTCCCACAGCTAATGCATAGCGAACAATAAATGTGCAAGCCTGTGGGGGAAGACTGGGAAGGATGAGAGATGCAAGTGGCATGTATGCTTCAAAATAGTACTGCTATTTTAGCATTAGGAGTATGCCTACCCTAGAGGTGCTAATCACAGCATGCACAGCTGAATTGCATACTAATCAACCAATCCTGTGGAGCTAGCCAACAAGATATAAAAGCATCCATGTTGTCTCCATTTCTTTCTTTTTGTGCATTGAGAAAATACTGGAGCACAGACACAAACTAGGCACAAAGAGATTGTTATCAGCTGCTGCTTTCTGAACATACCTGTCTGTAGTACAGCCTAAAGACACTGCTGCTGCTGCTGCTGACAATAGCCATACACAGAGGTTAAAAGTTTGCAGGGCACATGGACACAGGAAGAACTGAGTGACCTTGCTCAGCATTGACTCAGAGACAGAGATGAGTGCAGGAAACTGTCCCAGTGGAAAGTAAGGTATGTGTTTAAATGCTATTCCTAGTCACTGGGACATTTCACAGACTAGTAGGCGACATGCTTGGTGTGCTACAGGCATCACCTTCCTGGATCTTCAAAACATCACTGCATGGTATGCTACAACATGGAAAATTTAAACATTAGGTCTGAGTATATTTTCAGAAGAATGCTACAATTGTGACATGTATTGCATTATCCTAAATTAATGTGTGCCTTACATTGGAGTCATGTACACATGACAACTAGAAATGGGGAACAGGAGAAGACCTACATTAACCATGAGGTGTACAACTCAAACTGCCAAGTCATGTTTAATGGCATGTGTATTATCTGCCACATGTGTGCAGGCAAATCTACCAGTTAACATGAATCCCATATGTGCTTCATCTCCCATCTGCTCCAGATGTGTGCTATGGGGTATATCTCATAGGCTCACATAGGGGTGGATGCCTTTCTCCCTACCCACAAAATAACAGTCAATGCTTGTTTATGCTAGCCAACCTGGCTTTACTTATTTGCCAACTGCATAACATATTCCCAGTTAATATCCATCAACATTGTAAAGGCAATAATATAGAATTGTTTTCACACACGCTCTGTACCACAATACTGGTCAGATTATTGCTGACTGACCAAGGAACACAGCATGTTAGGCTAGTGTTGCATATTTAAAAACAAAATCATAACAGCCTGTGTAAGGAGTAAGTGCAGTATTTTCCAAGTTAAACATTTCACTAAGTGTACATTTAACATGTACTATTTCAATATAAATGGACATTCTTTGTTTAAATTGCTTGTGTGCTGAATGATTGTGAATGCTTGCAACAGAGGTGTGTGCGAGAACAACAGCTTTAAGGCACCCATGCATTGCTCTGAATCTACATTGCATGTTGATCTGGATTGCACACATATGTGGGCATATTCACTGAGTACTAACAAATTGTACTGTGTATATCATACATTGTTTTTTTCTGCATGTTACCACTTTTTCTTCTTACATTTTGAGCCTGTATGAAGCTTGCAATAAATACAAATGTAGCCAGAGTTTATGTAGCTTCTCTTGTGGTGCAAGGAGTTGTGTCACATTTAAGTTCACATGGTTCAAGGTTCGAAAACAAGTATTGCAGCCTTGTTTTTTGTAATGTATCTTTGTAATAGCTAACAATTCAATGAATTCTAGAGACTTATATCTTCATTCTTGTTGTGGGAACAACTGAGTGTAGGCTGCCATAGCTAAGGTCCAGTGTTTTAATACAGCAGAATCCTGTCCTTTTTAATGATGTCCCACTTCACATGATAAATGATAGTAGCTGACCTAGTATTTCTTATATCATAAGTATTGTCCTGATGGATGAGACAGTCATATTATGTCAATTGTGCATTTATTTATCAACATCTGTATTATTTCACATATTGTGCTTATTTAGCTTTGTGCAAACACATTGTCTGTGTTTGCGTGATAGTAAGCAGTATGCACCATTTTCAAATGTTGCAGATTGCAATATTCAGCATTCTTAGTATTTGTTTTAACTGTAATTGACTGGAAAAAACGTTATACATTGCTGTTCATGTGCATTACACATGGCTGGCATTCAGGGTGAAGTTTTGAGATTTTGTTGTCAAAGGTGGGGTGTACAGGAATCTAAAGTGTTGTTGGGCTCCTAGTGAATTATTATGGCCCCCAATTTTGCAGGAGCACTATCATGGATCACCTTACAAATCAGATACATGGAATAGTTTGGCCCAGGATTTGTCTACTGTAATTGGTATCCCCCGCACTGGCAAACAGTGTAGAAATTACTATAAAGACCTCAGGATGAGGAAGAGGGATACTGTCGATCATTGGATTGATGAATGTAAGACTGATGGCACTCCATAGATGTGTGAGTATCACTTACATACACTGATTGAATGATGAATCTGATGCATCTGTTTCTGATTGCTGATCTTAATATATTTTTCCCACAGCTAATGCATAGCGAACAATAAATGTGCAAGCCTGTGGGGGAAGACTGGGAAGGATGAGAGATGCAAGTGGCATGTATGCTTCAAAATAGTACTGCTATTTTAGCATTAGGAGTAAATACAGCTTATTGTGCTAAACACTTGTATCATTTTGAGTATGCATTTGTCTATTTTAATGCAATAGTATGCATGTGTTAGTATGGTTGGTAAAACAGCAGTCCAGTATGACAGAGTAGACAGAGGTTGTCATTTAGAAAACCACACTTCAAACTATACAGTACTTGTTTAAGTTGACATCAGTATTGCAATGTAAAGTATGACCTATAAACCAGGGACACAAAGAGCAAGCTGTAGATTGTTATCATTATAACAGTGAACCTGTATCTATAAAAGTGTTAAAGGAAAGAGTGCTTCCATTATGCTGTATTCCAACATTAGTCACTGCTTGTGAGTTTGAATAACACACTCTCCAAATTTAAGGTCAGCTCTTTACAATAATATTCTAGCTTGTCATCAATAAAATTCAGCGGTGTTACATATTCATAATGATAGCAGTGGAAGCGCAGACCACTATGCCTGTACCTCAGATGGCCTGCTGTTAAACATAAACATTGTACATGCAACATGCACATGTTCAATATATGAAACCATGAATGATTGATGGATACAATCTGATCTGTAGTATAGTGTGTCTGTGTTAGCACCAGAGTAGTATTCAATCTAATAATGGAATTTATTAGCATTTGTTATTGTTATAAGTAAATTGTAGTGCAATACAGTATATTAATTGTAGAAAGATTTGTGTATTATCTGGGGTCGATATTATATCATTGAATGCTTAAAAAAGCAAACAATGAATAATCGACCCCATGTAAGCTAAAGCTTACAATCTCGAAAGCTCAGAACAGCAATTTTTTTCCAAGGGAAAAAAATCGCTGTTCCAAAAAAAAAAAAAAAAATAAATAATACATAAAGTGGGGGGGCTTCACCCCCCTCACTCCCCTACGTTGTTTTAAGTTTAACCAAGATGTATTCGATAGAATGCATCTTCAGTCATCTTATAGGTACCCATTATCTGTGTAGTTACAGTTACTAATGCATTTTTCTCTCTCACCCCACCCCTTCTCTTCTTTTATTTATTTTTTTGTTATCATTATATTATGTATCTAATCATATTTTCCATCATCATTATTTTGTATTACTTATGTTTCCTTTTTTACTTAAATGTTATTTTATACATTATTTATGTTATGTTTATTTCATTATTGGATATTAATTTTGGTATTACTACAGCGTGGCAGGGTAACAGAGTTACACCTTCACTCCCTCCATCAGGTACAGCACCAAGGCCCAGCACTTCTGGGATGCAGGCCGGCTGCAGCCCCGTCACTGTCCTTACACTACCTGCACCCTCAGGTAGCTCTGCCCAGATGACAGGCCTGTGGTTCCCTCTGGAAGCAGAGGTGGGGGAGTGATTTTGTCACCCAAACTGAACTGCCAGATTTGCTGCATAGGACCACGCATCACACAATAGGTGCACCCCTACAGCAAGTATGATGACCCTGATGAGAGTCCATTGTTTTGGGACTTGATTCTCAGTGTCACCAAACATGCTGTCCATCACTTCACAATTCCCAAACCCCCACCTTAATCAAGGTGGTCACCTCCCTTTTGTGTCCTTCACTGACCATGTCCTTGTCTTGTCTGTTTTGTCTGTCTGAAAATGCTTCCTCACCTTCCCAACTTGCCTGGCCCACACTTTCCTATGTCCCTTCCCCACCATTCCACTCTCTCCTTTAAAAAAAGGGCATATGTCAAAAACATCATCCCATACATAGCTCCCCTTTTCGCAGATGTGTCTACTTGCACACTTAATTTGGTCCACTTGGCTTAACAATGCAATTGTGTTGTTGTCATCCTCTTTCTGGAATGACAGTCCAAGTCCAAATACAGCTAAAAATGTGTACATGTGCCCAGTTGCTACTGTTGAAGACATGATGGATAGCTATGGTTCTTATCTACACCCTTCATGCATATTCTTACCTTCCTTTCACTTTGTTTTTCCTTCTGCTTGCTCCCCATTTCACCACTTTCCTATCTTTCCCTGTTCTATTCTACAAACAAGTACTGTGCGATGGTGCGCTATGCCCAACATTGCACCGTAATGGTAAACAGGAGCTTATTCACTTTTATTGGATATCAGTAACATGTACCGCCACACATCTCATCATTATTGCATTGAGTGCATACATGGCTGATGATCATGTAAGTTCTCCTGTGGCTGCAGATGTGCCATCAACCTCCAACAACAACACATTAACCTACTGTAACAATAGGCAATGTCACATATATTGTGCAATATATCATGTTTTCCACTCTATTTGCCCCCCATTTCACTACTTTCCTGTCTCCTCATTTTTCTTTTGTACAAAGTTTCCTCTCGATCTTGTTCATTGTGCATAAACACTCAAATATGAGGAAGTATGTTGGTGTATTTCAGATGCTCATGAGCACTTGTAAAAGTGCAACCTACAGCACTATTCCAACTCACCAACACATATGCAAAGAAACAAATGAAGGCATTACATGATGCTAGTTTTGAACTTGGTACCATCTGGACCCAAACTGTGGAGTGTGATCATGCTTTAATGAACTAAACCCACACGCCTGTCTGTCCCCTGGGGCAGATCTACTTAAGGGTCCAGGTAGGGCAGGGGCAGCAGTTGGGGTACAACCAGATGGAGCCCAGAAGTGCTGGGCCTTGGTGCTGCACATGGTGGAGCGAGCATACGTGGATCACCAGGATCTGGCTTACCCTGCTGTGCTGTAGTAATAACATAAAGAAAAAACAAAAACAAAAATGAAATAAAACATGAAACAAATATAATCAAAAACAAATCAAGCATTATAAAAAGTGTTAAATAATATTAATACAAACAGAATGATAAATAATAAAAATGGAAAAGTATTTAACAGAAGATAAAATTATACATAATAAACAAAACATGAGAAATGCTAAAAATGATATAATAAAGTGAAATATGATTTAATAAATAATATAATAATAATAATAATAACAAATCATAATAAAACTAAGTAATCCAGAAATAACAAAAAAGATTGTATGAAGTGGGTGAGAAAAATGGAGGACATTAGTAACTTCACACATTATTCAACCAGCTTTCAAAATATAACTTTATTGCATTGTTACAGTCTACTTTAAACAATAACAACAGCTGAAAAATTCCTTTATTGCTTGGACTACATGTACAGTGATTACACGTGACAGCAGGTCATTGAAGCCACAGGTCTGGAGGTCTGCACTTCAAATGCTATAATGATGATTACATACTGTATTTTTACTGATAGAAAGCTAACACAGTATTGTAAAGAGATGATTTGTATATTTGGGGAGTGTGGCATTAGAACCCACAAGCAGTATCTACTGTAATACTGTACTTTTCCATTGGAATACAACATAATGCAAACACTATTTTGTTTTGCAATTTATAGACTCATGGTCACTGTTATCTGGGAATGTCCACCTGTTGCTTTGCATTTCAGGCCATACCACTCAACCTTTTAGATCAGGATATCTTGACATATCATAAAATATTGGGTGTAGAAGGACCCATAATTAGGAACATATTTCAAATAATGGCATTACACACATGGATAGTTGCAAAAGATTTATGTTAAGATAACATTTTGACACTCATTTATTGATTGAATTCAATATAAAGTACTTGCCAGACAACCATGAATCCTACAATGACGAGAGCTAAGTGATTCTTAAATCTGGGTTTTCAGGAGATAGAAGTAGAATTGAAAGCTATGCCACAGTGTAATGCATGCATACTTGCTTTTACTGTTCAGCTATGCCTTTCCAAATTCATAAAAATGTATGATATAGCAACTAATACATCTATAACTTTTACAGCTGCAATAACAGTGCTTTATATAATTATTCTTATTACCACATGTTTCTCTCATCCTCGCCAATCACCTACCATGGGACCTCACATTTGAGGCCCTCTCTTGTACAGCTGTGGACAAAGGGAATAGAGAAAGCATCATGAATACCAGTGTTTACCATAGTCAACTTGAGTATTTGCAAGTAAAACATGTAAGTCATACTTACACATCACCAGAGTGTTCCCTGCCTGGCAGTCCCTGATCCACTGATCAAGGGTATCCCTCTTTCTCCTAAGAATTTCATCATAGTGGTGCTAACATTGGTTACCAGTGTGGGAAATACCAGTCACACTGGTAAGTGCCCTTGCCAAGCTATCCCAGACTTCTGATTTGTATTGGAAGCCAGTAACAGACATGGGCCATGATCCCTAACCAGGAGCGCAATAAAAATCGTGGACTCCTGGACATCCCAGCACTGTGCTCTAAATCACACACCCTCACCAGCACCAGACATTGCTGCACAAGTTAGATCTCAAAGAATAAAGTGCAATTGATGGTATTTCCCCTTTAAATACTATGTTTTCCTGCCAATTTACACTTGCTGAGAGTGTGCACTGTCTGGATTTTGATACATTTGAAAAAGGTGCACACTGCTTAGCATCGTGCAAACCTATAATTATGCAATGCTAAGTGGCATGCAAGTTTTCCAAATATATCACCAAAAACATTCAACCAATAGAATTTCACAGTTACTGCCTTACAGTAGCACTTTATTTAGATAAGCTGCAATGTCACACCATTATAGGAAACGTTTGCATACTCAGGACCATTGGCACTCTAGTCCAGTACTTAACCCATGTCACCATAAAGGTCGTTACATAATCAATGTATTTTAGTAGTCATTGTTAACTTCATGGAATGAGTGTAGTGCTGTTTTGCTTACTGGGTTTGCACAATGCACAGCACTATTAATTGAAAGCATCTGGTTTCTATGTTTAGATGTCTGGGTTATATTTGATACATGTGTGGTTCCGCTGTACAAATGTGGTAAGAATGGCAAGTACCATGGCACATCGTGCAAACATAGGGAAAAAAAGAGAAGCAGGAGAAAAGCCACAATATACAGATATTACTACTTCTGGCAGGTTTATCAGGGTTTTGGTTTATATTTTTGCTGTGTTCCTCATAAAAATTGTGATTTTCAGGTAGTATTTTGGGATGGTTTGAAATAAATATGAATGACATTTTCATTTTTCAATTAGGACTTCATACTCCTCAGAAGATGCATGATGGGGGCAGACCGTCTGTGCTGTCATGTATATGGATTCATTTTCCATGTTGTTCTACAAAGTTTCATGGCCAACATGACTGGGACACACTGCAAAACCTCACTTAGGTGTGATGCTCATCATGAATATGCATTGCACGCTGCTGAAAACACTTCACAGCCGTGTACATGAACACACTCCCTACATGGAGTTTATTGAATCTGGGTGCTAGTTTATTTGATGGAATGATGCCACCAGAAAAAAGATGGGCATTATTTTATCTCTGACTTGTTTAATTCAGGAATAAGAACATG
Source organism: Protopterus annectens (assembly GCF_019279795.1). Classification (NCBI taxonomy): domain Eukaryota; kingdom Metazoa; phylum Chordata; order Ceratodontiformes; family Protopteridae; genus Protopterus; species Protopterus annectens. The sequence continues at coordinate 89,589,833 of NC_056730.1, read as the reverse complement.
AGAACATATTACTTCACACTTAATTATTCACAAGCTATTTTTCACAATGGTGGCAAGTTCATCCGAGAAAGGGTTAAAATCCCAAGATAACTGCAAAGTACAAAAACAGAACACCACTGTAAATACAAGGAGTGTATTACTGAAAAGAAAAAGACAGTAAAGGAAAATAAACAAGGCAGAGGCTAGGAAGGCATTATGAAACAAGTCAATACTATAGCAGAAATAGGTTTAATATTTGCTAAATTAGTTATAAAGAACAAAGGAAAGATGCCAGTAAAACTGTGCATGCAGATTTGTCAAACTTCTTATCACATCTTTTATGATATATGAAAATGAAATTGTTTTGCATTCAAATGCATGTGGGGATCATTATACAGACAGCACAATTAGTTTCCAAATCACAATGAATTCATGAAAATACTGTAAATTAGGAAGTAGAGCTGATAAATCTTAGAAAATGAGTGACCTAAAAATACTTAGGTTATTATATTCTTAAAACTGTTTTATCAGTAACTCGTCTGATTAAGGTAACCGGCAATTACATAACAACTATTAACTTCAGCTTCATCTTTATCATAGGACTTATCGTCTAATCTCAAATCGCAAGAAAAAATCAAAGTGTATAACAGATTGAATAAATAAAAATGAAGCATTTTGTATGAGCATTTACATCTTTGATGTGGTTAATCATCATTGCCCTTAACTTCTGAGGCTGTGATATACACTTTTGCTTTACATGAACAAGTCAGCTATGCAACAAACTACAAAAAAATCAGCCTCTTAAGCTTAATTGACCAGTATTTAGTGCCTCAGATACAAAGATGCAATCTTTGAAGAGTAGGACAAAATCTAAACTGTTAGGTCTGTTATAAGCATCAACCAATGTTGTGACCCAAGAGTAAAGCATTTTGAAGAAAACAATTAGCAAATGATTGATTATTACATCAAGGCCTCCATTGGCTCACGATAGTTAAACCCAGAGGAGTTAGAGTATATCACATGTGAAAAAAAAATCAGCATCCTTTATCCTTACCACCTTTTTTAAACTAAACTCAGTGTAGCTTAAGTTGTCATATAACTTCCAAAATGCTAATCATAAATGAAGTTATTTAAACAGCCTAAATGGTGAGACACGTTGGTTTGATAAAGTCCACGACTAACGCGGACGAAAGGGCTTACCATTTGGAACTGCTTTATTGGATTCATTCTTGTTGCTGCTATTGTGCTGTTACTGGCTTGATTTCAGGCCATTTTATTGATTTTCCTTGCCATTATTTGGGGAATAAAACTGTGTTCTTACATCCGTACTTTGGGACTTTTATTTTTGGGCTACGGAAGTTGGACCAAGGTGGAATTGTGTTATATAAATGAAGTTATTTCCCATGCATACTTATCTGAAATATGAAATACAACACAAGCTGCAAAGCATGCATCTAGATATCTATCACTGCTTTTTATCCTAATGGCCTACCCATCTCCTGGTAGCTGACATGACTGCCTGAGTCACTCAGTAGCCTACCGATCTCTCCCCTATACTGTATATGGTTTCATACACGTCATAAAATGCTCCAGGCTGAAAAGGCCAAGAAAATGTCCCTACTCCTGAGCATGTCTGGACCCTAGTAAGCTGCCATTTGCACAATGACAGTTAGACAGCTGGAATCATCACTTTGTCTCCAAGGATAGGCAAGCTGGCACTGACAACTCACTTCTCAACCACCACTCTGCCCCCTGCAAACTGGCATGTAACCCTGCCTCCCACCTTCCTCTATTCAACTGTTCTGCCACCTGCGCTCCTAACTGCTATTCAAACTTGGGTTGGCTGAGTCTCCCTCTATGACATGGCACAAGACTTCTACTTCTTAAATTCCTGTTTTTGCTTTAATTGCAGTGTATTGCTATGTAAAAAATCTGAGGTTGATTTTAAAGAGCTATATTTTGGTAGTGTAGCAATTCTGTGTAAAAACATATCTACACCCAGTACAGTGTTACTACTTAAATGTAGCTCTCCTTTTAACTGTAAAGTGAAAACTCCTACAACTATTCTGAATACAGCCTGGAATTCATGTTCTACTGAAGTTTTTTTTTTTCACAATTCCATTCAAGCACATTGGAAGAGGGGCATATTGCACTGAGAAACTAATTATAAGCAATACAGCCTATTATTTTAAATTATTTCATCATTTTTTTTTCAAAAATTGTAACGTCACAAAAGATAGAGATCCTCTTTGACATCCTTCTTCTTGTATTCCATAACGTTTCAAGCTAAATGATTCCTTTATACCAAGTGATTTATTTTAACTTTGTAACCTTCCTAAGCTCATACAGAAATGCTGCAGATACTCAGTAAGCAAATGTAATGACTAACCATACTTTTTAGTCTGGAAACCTTAGAAGTTTCCTAATATTGATGTGATGCATTACACTTCACTGCACAACGAAACAGGTGACAAACCCCTTGAGTATTACATGTATTACTATTGAAAGCACAGCTAATATGGGCTGAGCTGCATTGAAAATAATTCCAGAATGTGAGAGACATCCATTGCCATCAATGTGCTTATTTATTTAAGGGACTATTGCAAAAAACAGGAAAGCATTCCTCTAGCAGTACTAAAACACATCCAGCAAATGGTTAGCTTGAAAAGAAGTGGCAGATATACCTGTTTTGGATCTCAGTATTACACAGATACTTATGATACACAGATACTCACACTTATGATATAGAGATATGCATACCTCACTGTGCTAAACTAGCTATACACTAGAAATCTCATTGCTTATTAAAAGTGTTCAGAAATCAACATGCTTGTTCTTGGTTACTGTGGAAGACAGGCTTTGAAAGAAAATTGGTAAAAGGTGTACTCTACTCCAGTTAAAAAAATAAAAATTAAATAAAAAAAAATCAAATGCTCCTATAGTATCCTATATCCATCAACATTTAGGAACTTTCCACAAAATCAGCTCATTCTAAATGACTAAACTAAAACAAGTTTATTTTCAAGTTATGTCATTTGATCAGGAAAGACCTTCCCCTATTACCCTTCTGCGAGTCAGTTTTAGACTGCAGAGTACCTTAGGGTGATTGAAACAAGTCAATTAACTTTGGATTAAAAGCAGAATGTAATTGTTCCATTAGGATGACTGATGTCAGAACCATGTACCATGAATATGGCATCACAGTACGTTACCCTGATTGATTGCATCACAGTCAAATTCTTCTAACCATAGGTCACTGCTGTCTATGTGAGAATCCCTGTTATGTTGCAATACGGACATGCTCAAGACCAAGACAAAATACTTAAAAACATTGTTCTACAAATGTAAGCTAATTTTAGGGAGGACCAGTCACTGTCTCTGATGTACAAGCTGCGTACAATGTATAGCATGCACATTCTCAGAGAAACGCCCTTAGGAAATAGCACATATGCAGAATTCTGTACATAAGAAATCATTTGATTTTAATATACCTATTGATATTGAGAATAACAACAAAGCTGACACTCTTCTAAAAGGGAACATTCATAACTAAAGCATCATACTTAAGACATCTGGACTGTCCAATACATATAGTTTATTTTATGGGAATGCCAACAGGGTATGCATTTCACTGTGATGCTGTTGTAAAATTTTCGCAACTAAAATGGGTTCATTTAGCTAGCCTTGCTCTGAAGCCATGCAAATTCACTTTATAAAGACATAGATTAACTTTTTTGAAATCTTTATTAATTGTGCAAGATCAGCTAATCAAGAGCCTGTTTATAGGCTTGAACTGCCAGCAGTTTCTTCCTTAAGTGGCTTTTGCAGAATCACATTCTATACAGGTGGAGGATGAGGGACTTAGGTAAGACTCAGTATGAATCTCATTCGCATACCACTTCCTTGGAAAATAGAATACATTGACGGTACACATTTGACTGACAGTTTCTTTAGATGATTTATATTTTCAATTTTGTCATTGTACTTAAGAGCAGCAGGTCAAGCATTTGTCACACGGGAGTAAAGCATATATTGCAATGCTTTTTGTCAACAGTTACTTGGTTCCCTCTTGAATTGGCTGTGTTTCAAAGTCATACTCTAAACCTAAATTACTCTTTTTTATTCTACAAAGATGAAAAGTAAACCACCTGTCAATCATCTCTTCAGCTCTTCTCTTGTTTCCTTTTCTTATTGCTGAGCTTGACAAATACATTAATGTCATCAGAAAATCTCTCACATTTCAAGGAGCTTGATCGCTTCTGAGACTGAAGGTATCTGCTCTGCAAAAGCATCTTTACAGACAAGGTGGGCTATAAAAATTTCCAGTCATTTCACAGCATTCTTCCAGTTGACCTGAATTTGTAATTGTAATATTTACTGATTACTGCTAAGCAATTTCTGAAATCCATTTTCTGCCTTTGAGTACACCAAACAATGACTGTAATCAACACAAAACAATTAACTCATCTTTCTTTGTAATCTTTCTTAAAGGGCATTTTCAAGAAATATTGTTAAAAATAAAAAAAGTTAACACGCAACATGAATTTAAAGTTATATTTCTGTATTCACAATACTCAAAAGGAAGTAAAATCTCCAAGTCCTAAACATATAAACACAATTCTTCAGTAATAGTTTTATAATCCTGTTGATATATATAATTTTATATTTCTGTTTTGAAAGCCAAACAGATTTGTGCACTTTTGTTGCATTTAATTTTCTTCTAACTATTTTTTAAATATGTGTACAACCTGGATTTTATATATGAATGGAAGAGGACTTGAGGGGCAATCCCAGGCCCTCCTCGTCTTTGAAGGATGCAGGGAAATGTCAAAATTATATCATTATTTATTGTATATTTCCCCAGATTAGTAGTGGTTTGTTTACATATTAAGAATTTAGAAAATTTTCCAGGGATGTTGAAATTAGACTATTTAAACTGAGATTTCTGTTTTACAACTTGCTAGTTATTAATTTGTGTACAAACTTATATCTAAACACATGCTGTGGATTTCTTTGCACACAGACGCACCTTTATTTTTATGTATTTAAGTATGTATGTTTGCATGCCTTATATGCATTGTATAAATGTGTATTTATGCATACATTTATTTATTCATTTAACTATCTACTTATCTATCTATCTGTCTATATGTGTATATGTCTGGGTATTTGTCATCTGGGGTAGAGCACACTGATCCACCTAGACTATTTTTAAGTTCACCCAGAAACATATTCCTGGGAATTCATAAAAGGGCCTTCTCTCATGATGCAGTATTTTGTGATTTCAAGACATGTTAGCTGTAATAAAGAAAGAGCTCGTTCTCGGCTAATTTGCATATCTGAATCACCACTTGCTAGTGTGTGCTAACCCACCCTAAACAACCAATAGGTCACTGGGGGGATTTTCTGACAACTCTGAGTTTGCAATTATCAGTAAACTTCATCAGCCATAGGCCTTTGGTGTCATCCTTGATGTCAGAGAAGTGGATTTTAAAGGGGAGTTGTCCCAGGACCAATATCAGGGGAGGAGCTGTTGGTAACTAATCTTTTTGAAGATAATGTGCCTCCAACAATAATAGACTGGGTCTGCCTGTGAGGCACTTTGCATGCAGCAGGTAACATGGGAGTTAACTCTAACTGGATTAGCTTATCAGTAATGTCAGAATATGGAATGGAATCAGTGGCCTTGGCCAGGTCAAGGTAAGCAGTTTGCATTGATTTGTCTTAGTGTATTCCCTCAGTGACATCTTCAAAATAGGCCACCAAGTTAAGAAGCTGTATGTGTTTAACAAACTCAAACTGGTTTCAGTACAGGATTTGAATGCTGGCTATGTCCTTGTTAATGTGTTTGGCATGAATCCAGTGGAAAAGGTGGGACTAAACAGACTTGAAGGCTGATCTGTCAGACATTTGGTGCTGACAAAAAGCCAGTCTGGACCACTATCCAGACCCATGATGCTAATGCTGTTGGCCTTGGAGATAGGCACACTCAAGTGGTGTGGAATGATTTGGGGAGACAGAGGAGTAGAGTTTGAGCTGAATTTGTCTAATAGTACATTGCTGATGTCTTCAGGGGACAAAAGTGTATTTTGTATTAACTCAGAACATTGCTGCATATTACTTCTCAGGTTTCTGACGTAGCTGAAGAAGGCTTTGCAGTTATCCTTACTATGAGTGTCATTTCTCAATCTGTGTTTGCTTTTGGAGGATTTGATTTTGTTTCTAAGTTCTTTGTGATATTTGTGAGTTCCAGTTTGGTGGATCGGGTGTTAAATTTTCTCTTAAGACTATGAGTTTCTGCTTCATATTGTACAGCTTATTTATACTGGGATTCCACTAAATGAGCCGGTTCTTGAATTTGAAACTGTCTTATGGGGATAAAATCCTCACTGCAAGCTTAAACATGTGTGTAGAATGTATCCATGAATATGGTCACATGTGAGGTGGGGTCATTGCATTGATGAGGTTGTTTGAATTTCATCAAGCTATCAGTTAGCTGGAGTAGATTTACCTTGGAGTATTGTCTAAAGACAGAGGGCATTTCAGGTAGCTCAGATCTGACACAAAGTAATTGTTACTACACAATGGTCAGATTTTACCAGTGATTTCATAACCATGGATTTTGAGTATAGTGTGATTATATATGTGAGTACACGGTCCAATATATTTTTGAGCCCCTCGTTGGGTGTTTGACTAGTTGGTCTAAGGATTCAGTGTCCAGGAATCTTTCGGCATACAGAAATGTGATGGCGCATGTTTCTCAGTTAGTAGAGGGATAGTTGAACTCTCACAAGAGGCTAGATTTGGGTTTGATAATGAGGGACAGAAGCATAGCTGGTTCAGACAGCACTCCACCCCTCAACTCTTCAAGTGAAGAGCAAGAAAGAAAACAAAAACAAAAATATAGACATTCCTTCTACTGGCAGTCCAACCAGGTGGTCAGATGCACAACACCCCCCCCCCATGCCTAGCCATTCAGGTCCCATTTCTGTGCCTTGCCCCCTGACCCTCCTCCATTGTATTTACAAATTAAACCTGAATGCTGTAGCAGTCCATGCAGCAGGATATAAACTGTAATAACTGTTTGCTACAGTTTATACCACTGTCTGAGCAGAGTGCTACAGCACTCAGGTTTTAGTTAAAAAAAGTGATTTGTTTTTTTACTTTTAAACTGTAGCAAGCAGTTTCTACAATTTAGGCCACACACAGAGTGCTACAGCACTCAGGTTTGACCGCATGAGCAATACCGGCTTTTAAAAGCTTGTATTGTATTAGATATCGGGATTGACTGATCTTGTCCTCAAACACAGGCATTTTCCCCTTCTTACTCTACCCTAGCCCCGTGGATGGTCAATGTC